>NC_090261.1:36587871-36595371 GCF_037325665.1 Littorina saxatilis | reverse complement strand
CACACGAACCGAGCGTTGGCGGTTGACCGTTCAAAGAAACTGGCAACATGCAGAACATTCGTCTGCTACGAGAACCACGTTTTGCAAGACACACTTCCGGGCTTTTTTTTGTTTAAACTGTCAAAACTTCGAGTTGTACTGATCTTGTCTTGATGGGAAAAGAATTCTTTTATGATTTAAGAATGTTTGTGTAACAAATCTCAATTTATTATTTAGATTTTAAAAGTTAGGTCTATCACCAAAACGCGCCGTCCGATTGTCTGATCAGACAATCCGGCTGGCCACGCAAAAAAAACCATTCTTTGAAAATTGCTCGCTCTTTGCGTAGGGCACCTAGGATGTTCTCAAGCGGTGAGTGTTTCAACGAAAGGGTGTTTGTACTGTGTGTAAAAGCATGACAATGTCTGTGATGGTTTACGGGAGGCTGACTGTGCCTTTAAGGATAACTTAGGTGGTACAACTAGGGTCCAGACAGTGAGAACTTAACCTGTTCGAATCTAGCTAACTGACTGTGCCTTTAAGGTTTAGCTTCCTCAGGGTTTGGAAAAGGCGCAAAATAAGATTTAAAAGGAAACGAAGATAAGAAGTTTGCTTTAGATTCTCACTGTTGGTGTCCACGCCATCAAAGTAGGCTAGCTGTTCGCTCAAAGTCAGTTCCCCATCGCTGTCCGTGTCCATCTTAGTGAAAATGGCGGTCAGCTGCTGTAGTACTGCTGCTTGAGCGTTAGGGGATGCCGTTTGTCTGTTTTCCCCGCAGAAAAACACACACCAAGATAGAGGTACATGTATTTGATGTTTTGGTGACACAAGCGACTGGGAATTTTGTTTTTTTCTGGAAGAAAGGTTCAATAGGCCTTTTTTTGGGGGGTGGGGGAGGGGGAGTGGGGAGGAGAGGGGAGGGGAGGGGAAAGGATAGGGGATACGTGCGTGTTGGGTTAGAGGTTGGGTTAGTGTGTTGGTTATAGGGATGTGTGTGTGTGTGTGTGTGTGTGTGTGTGTGTGTGTGTGTGTGTGTGTGTGTGTGGTAGTTTGCGTGTGTGTGCGTGCGTGCGTGCGTGCGTGCATGGTGTGTATGTGTGTGTGTGTGCGTATAATAATGTGTGTTAGTGTGTGTGTGTGTGTGTGTGTGTGTGTGTGCGTGTGTGTGTATGCGTGCGTGTGTGTGTGTGTATGTGTGTGGGTGTGTGTGTGTGTATAATAATGTGTGTGTGTGCGTGCGTGCGTGCGTGCGTACGTGCGTGTGTGTGTTTGTGTGTGTGTGTGTGTTACACGTCAGTTTTGTCATTAGGGAGGTTTAGATATTGCGTCACGTACCCCGACCTCACCTATCCCATTCGAGATAAGTCACGCAGAGGAATGTTGTAAAAACTGCTCGTTAGATACCACGTCACGTATCAAAGTAGGGCAAAACTCCTTTCGAACATCATGCATTTCGTGCTTTAAAAAATCGTGGACAGCGCGCTGAAGTCTGCAACAATACCCAGTGTTGAAACTGATGCTGTCATTGTGTGTGTGTCGCTGTGTGCTGCACGTGGAAGTTATGTTCCACTGACCCAGATCATGCCGAGTGTTAACCAGCAGCATTCTGATAATCATCGCTCCACGGCTATCGCCAGTTGTCTCCCTGACCGGACGCGAAAGTCCTACGCGAATCTATCAAAACAAGAATACAGAGTTATCTCCCATATGTTGCTCGCGAGCAGTGTTCGCGAGACGAAAATGATTGCAGATTGGCCGACTTCGACAGTGATTTCCGTTCTGTTCTTCACAGTTATGATAAAGACATCGTTCTAAGGTCAAAACAAGTCGAAATTTTGGATCATTTTGGGACTGCTGCCGGAAGGAGACCGTAATATATGGTTGTATCACTGTCAAAAAAATCGTCTGCTCCAGCAAGCGCCGAAACCAAACGGTTGATTATCACGTGACACTTATGCCATATTTAGAGTTGTTTGCACAGTAAATACAGCCGCGAAAAATAGCTCGCTTGAAACTGTCTTACATATCAATTCCTTTGTAATTTAAAAATTACACAACACCATGAAAAATCATTATCGACGATCGCGAATCTGCTTACATCCATAACACATTACGAAAAGATCTAAATATGTAAATAAAAAAAAAAATCGATTTCCTCGCCAGACAAGGAAAACCAAGGCATCCTGTCAGGGATAGAATGAGCCGAATTCATTTTGACATGAGGTCAGGATGAACCAGCAGGTAAAGTCAATGAATTTGTTAAATTTTTTTTAAGGAAACAGAAAAGAAAAGTAGGGCAATCGAACTTCGAGCGTTGGCTTGTGTTCGTTCTGCGTCACTGGCCACCACGCTTTCACCCCCGCTTATAAGGGTGTGTGTTAGTGTGTAAGTGGGCGTCGTTGTGTTTCTGACTGTCGTGTGCGTGTGCGAATGTGTGTATGTGTGTATATATGTGTGTGTTTGTATGTCTGTCAATCAATCAATCAATCAATGAGGCTTATATCGCGCATATTCCGTGGGTACAGTTCTAGGCGCTCTGCAGTGATGCCGTGTGAGATGAAATTTTATACGGCCAGTAGATTGCAGCCATGTCGGCGCATATTTACCTTTCACGGCCTTATTCCAAGTCACACGGGTATGGTAGACAATTATTAACTGTGCCTAAGCAATTTTGCCAGAAAAGACCCTTTTGTCAATCGTGGGATCTTTAACGTGCACACCCAATGTAGTATACACGGGGGGCGGTTCGGACACCGAAGAGAGTCTGCACACAAAGTTGACTCTGTGAAATAAATTTCCGCCGAACCTGAGATCGAACTCGCGCTGACAGCGGCCAACTGAATACAAATCCAGCGCGCTACCAACTGAGCTATATCCCTGTCTGCTTCTCTGTCTGTGTAAATGGGCGACGCCATGTGTGTGCGAGAGTGTTTGTGTGCGTGTGTGTGTGTGTGTATGTGTGTGTATGTGTATGTGTGTGTGTGTGTATGTGTGTGTATCTGTGTGTGTGTGTGTCTGTGTGTGTGTCTGTGGGTGTGCGTGTGTGCGTGCGTACGCGTATGCCTTTATGTGTGTACCCAAACCTAGCCTTCAATTTAAATGAATTAGACGGAACATTACTTTAGGGTCGTTTACAAAGTCTTTATGAAACAAAACATTCTTGCTAGGCAGTTTTACTAACCAAACTAACCCCCCACCCCACCACACACACATGATACACGTGTGCATTGGGTTACCCAGCAGACTTGATCTGTTCCTGGGAAAAGGTTACTGTTATGCTGAATTTTCAGTCTTTTTAAACATACGATTCCTCGCGCAAGGTACTTGCTTCCTGTGAGTATTTTGGTCGAGATGACATTTCTAAATTTAACTTGGGTCGTCCTTGCGATATCGCAGAGCCGTTGGAACGGGTCACCCGATTTATTTAATTTTAGTCAAGCAACCACACAACTAACAAATCAATCAATCAATCAATCAATGAGTCTTATATCGCGCATATTCCGTGGGTACAGTTCTAGGCGCTCTGCAGTGATGCCGTGTGAGATGAAATTTTATACGGCCAGCTGATGTGGTTTATGCGCCAGGATATAGGAAAATGCTGTAAGGGGAATCTCGTACTTTATTTGAATGGTTCATATTTAGATTTTAAAGTATTATGAGACAGAGACATATCTATGTCTCTGTATGAGATACGTTGCCTTCGCGTATACAAACGTTTTATACGTGATCACGCCCGTATCAGAAGCACGCACAGCGATCGACAGTGGGAATACCCGCAGTGATAGGGGTGTAGTATGCACGTAACGTGGTATCTAACGCTCAGAAGTTGTCAAAAAGAAGGTCACAGTGTTCACGTATTATCGAGACACCGACACATTTGCACTAAAATCTATTCTAGGGGAGCTTTTCCATTATTTTTCTACCGGAGGGATTGAATTCATTCCACTGAACAGATTTAACTACAAAATACATTTGAACGAGCGGTATTTTGCTTTCTGTGTCTGCTTTTCGAAGTGAATCGAGGCGAGCACACTCAATAGGCCCACAGAAGGATACGCGACGTAAGTCTCAGCGCCTTGTCGTTCGTGGGGTCATGCTCTTGACACATCGGCGACTACGATGAAAACAAACCAGAATTATGAAATATGGACTGAAGCGTGAAGGAAAGATTCCAGAAAATATTGAGCATCCTTACACCCTTCTCGGATGGTTGGACTTGATAAAATCTTACATACGTTGCGCTGACGTATGGAAGGGTTTGCTACGTGAACACGTACCTAATCACCACACGCAGCGCGACCCGCATGTGAGATGCGTGTCCTGGTAGGTGACGTAGCTGATAGGTGACGCAGTTTCTAAACCTCCTTATTGTATGCCAGTGACTCACCCGGATACAAAAGCAAAAAAAGCAGCAAAAATAAGGAACCTCATCTTGACTCGGCGCGTGTGGACGGTACTGTAGAACAAAAAGAAAAGGTTACAATCAATATGTTTAACAAAATGTTTAAAAATTAAAGTTTACAACTATGAAAGTGTGATATCAATGTATTTTTTTTGAACGGAAAAAACCGGGTTCAAATTGTGATTGTGTCATTTTAAATATAATCAAACGTTTCATAAACTAACTTATTCTTTATTTATTCATGTAGAATCATTGGGATGAACAATCTAAACCAAGCCAATTTTATGTTTATCATTACATTTTTGTGAGTTTGTTGCACTGCTACAATAACAAATAGTGAGAATATGATGTTAACAGAAAATATAATTATTCAATGGGTTAGGGGTTAGTTTTGTCTAAATCAAACGTTCAGTTCAGTAATGTTTTCTTCTTGTTTGACAAATGGAATGAACTTGAAAAAAGCGGTTGCAACCAACACTCAAATGTCATCAATATACTATCCCAAAAAAGAAACTTGACACAGGTAAACATTGATTTTTTTTGGTTCAATGAAGTTCTTTTTGTGGTTAAGTGGTTAGCAACAATGTAACTGACAAACTTCAAACTGAATTCTGGTGCTCTCCTCTAACATATTTTAAAAAAATCAATGTTTACCTGTGTCAAGTTCCTTTTTTTTTTGAGAGTATATAAACACCGGTATATATACGTCAGTTTGAGTAACAGATGTGTATACGCTACAGAACAGAAACAGCATATGAGTAGAGAAAATGGAAGACATTACACGGCAATCCACAATGGGATGTTTCTTTTTGTACCGCATTCTCTTTTAACTACTACAGTCGAACACATCTATAACAACTACTCGAGGATTCGACCAAAAGTGGTCGTTTTATTTATTTGTTCTTTTCTTTTTTTCTCTTCTCTTTCTCTTTTCTTCTACCTCCTCTTCTTTTCTTCTTCACTCTCATCTCCTCTCTCTCTCTCTTTCTTTTTTACATTTAGTCAAGTTTTGACTAAATGTTTTAACATAGGGGGGGAATCGAGACGAGGGTCGTGGTGTATGTGTGTGCGTGTGTGTGTGTGTGTGTGTGTGTGTGTGTGTGTGTGTGTGTGTGTGTGCGTGTGTGTGTGTGTAGAGCGATTCAGACTAAACTACTGGGCCGATCTTTATGAAATTTGACATGAGAGTTCCTGGGTATGATATCCCCGGAGACGTTTTTTTCCTTTTTTCGATAAATACCTTTGATGACGTCATATCCGGCTTTTTGTAAAAGTTGAGGCGGCACTGTCACACCCTCATTTTTCAATTAAATTGATTGAAATTTTGGCCAAGCAATTTTCGACGAAGGCCGGGGTTTGGTATTGCATTTCAGCTTGGTGGTTTAAAAACTAATGAGTGAGTTTGGTCATTAAAAATCGGAAACTTGTAATTAAAATTATTTTTTATTAAACGATCTAAAAACAATTTCATCTTATTCTTCGTCATTTTCTGATTCCAAAAACATATACATATGTTATATTTGGATTAAAAACAATCTCTGAAAATTAAAAATATAAAAATTATGATCAAAATTAAATTTCCGAAATCGATTTAAAAACTATTTCATCTTATTCCTTGTCGGTTCTTGATTCCAAAAACATATAGATATGATATGTTTGGATTAACAACACGCTCACAAAGTTAAAACGAAGAGAGGTACAGTCAGTAAAGCGTGCTATGAAGCACAGCGCAACCGCTGCCGCGCCAAACAGGCTCGTCACTTTCACTGCGTTTTGCACTCGCGGCGGACTACGTTCAGTTTCATTCTGTGAGTTCCACAGCTTGACTAAATGTAGTAATTTCGCCTTACGCGACTTGTTTCTTCTTTTTTTTCTCTCTTTCTCTTTCTCTTCTTCTTTTTTCCCTCTCTTCTTCTTTATGTATTTCTAAATTTTTTAAATGTTTATTTTTTCATCCTCTTTTTGCTTGTCCCGACGCTTGCTCCCTCGCCGCCCCGTCCCAGCACTCACTGCAACATCCACCCCTGAACTTCGTTCCGCCGCCAGACTTTGTCGAATCAATGAGCCCCCAGTGTTGGTCAGACACCTGGGCACCCTCACTAATTCTACAGACACTCCAGGGAAGGATGTCAGGCCGCTGCGGTAGGCTACCCTCGGAAGATGACACTGCACTGCTGCTGAGTCACTTCGACGGTGTTCAGTACTGGTCCTGTTCTTGGCCAGGGACACAGGCACCGCTAATTACTAAGCCCTCTACTTACGACACTGACTGTTGAGTCGCGGAGCCAGACTGAGTGAGCGTCTCCTCAGAGAGCAGACCGCCACTGCGTCCCTCCGTCGACCCCCCTGGAGCATCCCAGGCTGGCAGCAGAATATTCAGGGATGGCTGGAACAGGAACACTGGGACCAAGGTCACCATGAGAGCCCTGAGCAGGAAGGGTCACAAGAATCGAGACAAGTTTTTTTTTAATTTTCGCGCTTTCAGAGTCAATCGCATTCGTGAAGTGAATGACACTCGGCTGTGTGATCCCAGCCTCCCCATTGGAACTTTAGCACTTCCACTCTGGGTAGGAGCCGATCGAAGCTCGAAAAAACCCACGCACCCCTTATGGGATTCGAACCACGATCTCCCGGCCCGCAGCCCGATGCGCTAACCACTGCGCCAAGGGGGTCGGTAAAAGTGGTCGTTTTAGACGGTTGGTCGGAATGGAAATGTGAAGTGGAAAAACACCTCTTTTGGGATCATTTTTCGTTGTCGGCAGGTGGTCGCTTTCGAGAGGTGGCCGTAAGGGCAGGTCCGAGTTTATCGATGTCAAATAACAAAAAAACGCCTAGTTCTCTGTATGTAATCAGTCAGTCAATTAGTCGCTTGGTCAATCTGTCAGTGAGGTAACCAGTTTATTGGTTTGCTGATTTTCTAATTTATTGATTGTCTGGCAATACAGAGAGAGAAATAGAACAGTCCAAAAATGACATATATAATACAATGTCTGAACGCAGACAGACGCAAGCAGATTGCAACTGTATTATCTACTCACGTCGGCGTAGGTTGAACAAAGTGAGTGTGTCGGTCGAAAGTAGGCTCCAGTGAGCCAGAAAACCAGGGTTTAAAAGGAGAA
>NC_090261.1:36475371-36580371 GCF_037325665.1 Littorina saxatilis | reverse complement strand
CTCGATGCGTATTTTTGCAATGTTAAAGATACAGTCGTTCCCGTTCTGTTCACTATCTCAGATCTGGCCAGGCATTTACATGGAACAAGACCAACCGTCCACTAGGACACATACCAACAATCGACACCCTGACTGCTGTCTGTGGAGAGCGGGATTTTATTCATGAAACAATTAAATGATAAAACAAAATCCCACTCTGCACTGAAAGCAACGAGGTTGTTCATTTTTGGTATTTGTCCAAGTGGATTATTCCATGTAAAAGCCTGACCAGATCTGAGATGCATCGATTGTGAGCTAAATCATTTACACAGGAAGGAGTGTACCTGTAATTGTACCCGGTTAAGGTGCATGCATACACTCAACCTCTTGACCACATCCTTGACCGACACAACGTTCTCCACCACTCTTTTGCCGACGACTCTCAACTTCACAACAGCTCTTCCCCCGACCAGTCTGAATCTCTTCTAATTCTTTCCTCTATCTCTGACACTATCACTGACGTGCAGAATTGGATGACAGAAAACAAACTTCAGCTCAATAGCAACAAAACTGAAGCTATTCTAATAGGCACCATCCAAACTCTCCAAAGCCACCTCCGACTCTCTTCAACTCTCTGACTCTTCTGCCCTTCTGTCTTCTGCTGTCAAAAATCTCGGAGTCACTCTAGACAACACCCTTTCCATGAAACAACACATCTCTTCTGTCTCTCGCACCTGCTACTTCCAACTCCGCCGCATCGCCACTATCCGCAAGTACCTCACCACAGATGCTACCGCCAAACAGGTCACTTCCACCATTCTCTCACGTCTTGACTATTGTAACTCTGTCTTGGCGGGTCTTCCTCTATCTCTCGTCTCCAACGCATTCAAAATAGCCCTGCCCGTCTTGTCTTACGAAAGAACAAGTCGCGGAAGGCGAAAATACAATATTTAGTCAAGTAGCTGTCGAACTCACAGAATGAAACTGAACGCAATGCAACGCAGCAAGACCGTATACTCGTGGTCCACCGCTCACTGCAGAGCGCGCGAGCGGGGTAGTGGTTACGCTATGCTGCATAGCACGCTTTTCTGTACCTCTCTTCGTTTTAACTTTCTGAGCGTGTTTTTAATCCAAACATATCATATCTATATATTTTTGGAATCAGGAACCGACAAGGAATAAGATGAAAGTGTTTTTAAATTGATTTCGAAAAAAAAAATTTGATAATAATTTGTATATATTTAATTTTCAGAGCTTGTTTTTAATCCGAATATAACATATTTATATGTTTTTGGAATCAGCAAATGATGGAGAAAAAGATAAACGTAAATTTGGATCGTTTTATAAATTTTTATTTTTTTTTACAATTTTCAGATTTTTAATGACCAAAGTCATTAATTAATTTTTAAGCCACCAAGCTGAAATGCAATACCGAACCCCGGGCTTCGTCGAAGATTACTTGACCAAAATTTCAACCAATTTGGTTGAAAAATGAGGGCGTGACAGTGCCGCCTCAACTTTCACGAAAAGCCGGATATGACGTCATCAAAGACATTTATCAAAAAAATGAAAAAAACGTTCGGGGATTTCATACCCAGGAACTCTCATGTCAAATTTCATAAAGATCGGTCCAGTAGTTTAGTCTGAATCGCTCTACACACACACACACACACACACACAGACACACAGACACACAGACACACACACGCACATACACCACGACCCTCGTTTCGATTCCCCCTCGATGTTAAAATATTTAGTCAAAACTTGACTAAATATAAAAAGAGAGACCATATCACCCCCTCCTAAATCAGCTCCACTGGTAGCCCGTATCACATACAAAATCAACACTCTCACCTACAAATGCCTCCATGGTCTCGCCCCTGCCTATCTCTCTGACTCTCTCTCTCTCTCTCTCTCTCTCTCTCTCTCTCTCTCTCTATGTCCCTTCACGAGCACTCAGATCATCTGCCGACTCCCTTAAGCTCAACATCCCCCACACCAAACTCAAAACAGCAGGTCAACGCTCATTTTCTTTCCAAGCACCTAGCCAATGGAACACACTACCTCTCCCCCTCCGTCAACAACAGTCCCTCGAATCATTCAAATCTGCACTCAAGACATTCCTTTTTTCCAAATAATCCATGCATTCTACACTGCCCACCCCCATCCCACCCTGAATAACTGTACATATTTAATGGTTGATGGTGTGTGTGTGTGTTAGTGACTTTAAGTCTCCGTGTGTGTGTGAATGAGTGTATGTGCGCCTTGAGTCGCCTGTTGGTGAGATATGTGCGCGTTACACATATTCGTATTATTATTATTTTTATTTTTTATTTTTTATTTTACGGCGTTCCGTAAAATGTGATGGTTAAATGTATAAGATACAGTTTTAACAGTTCAACACACAATGTTACAACACCAAACGCTCCAAACATTTAATTTTTTCTCATTGTTGTTTACAGATTCGACAGCGCGTGTGGTAAGTTTGGATATCACACCATGTAATAACTATTACACCTCTCAACACATCTGTCAGTTCCCTCGGGGTCACAACGTCACGGTCAAGCTGACCTTCATTCCCAGTAAGAAATCTTCTTCCTCTGATTTTGTATAAGGGTTATTCTCCAGAGCTGTGTAGCATTTTGTGACATGCATTTTCAGTCCTTTAAATGATTATAACTTTACTTTTTTCAGTAATACTCCAATTAGATAATGATACAGACATGCAACACAAAACATTGTATATATATACATTTTATTTTTGTCATCATAATTGTTAGTGTCCAAATCCATGACACAAACGTTGCTTTCCAGGATACGAAGTTGATATAATTTAAAACCCTAATAATTTACTGAACGTAGCCAAACAAAATGTGCAAGTATTTCTGATTCTTTATTCTGCAGACTAAGGATATACATGGAACCAGTTCTTATTATTGAAATCAATGTGTATAGCTAAAATGTCAGTTTAGAAAAGAAATGTGAACTTCGTAACATGGCTTCCACTGGTACACAGCTCCGGAGAATAACCCATAAACGCATAGTGCTGTGAGTTCAATAGAACCAAACTTGGAGTTCTCAGATCGCAATCAGAATTGGTGCCCGTATTCCGGAAGACCAAGAACAAAGTTTGACGGTAACACTGAACGCTAGTGTTCACTTTATGTGCAACTTGTGCCAGTAAAATTATGTACCATGTCACACTGTGTTCATTCCTGGTTTACAAAAACGTGTGTTCATAAGTGGAACACTTCAGATAAGAGAGATAATGTTGTTTGTTAATGATACAATTCAAACAAAACTGTATTTTATAGATACTATTTAACAACATAAGCTCCGGTTAGTATCTATAATTTGCATGCCCCCTTCAATTTGAATTTGTTTTAGGTCTTATGAATAAAACACACACACACACACACACATACACACATACATACACACACACACACACCATACCCACACTTACCCACACAGAATCACACACACACACACACACACACACACACACAAACACCATACACTCACCCATACACACACACAAAAACCACTCCCACACACACACAACACACACACACACACACACACACACACACACACACACACGCACACGCACACACACACAACTGCTACACACACAAAAATTTAAACTGACACAAACTCCCTCTCACAGCGACAGAAGTGACGGCGGCCAAGCCAACAGCCGACGCCTGATACAACGAATAATGTAAGAAAAACGAATAATGTAACATTGTTGCCTTCACCCCTCCCATAAGGTGACGGATGTCACAATTGTAACAATTGTTACAATATTCGGGGGTAGCCCTTTTTTCAACATAGAAAAAGATTAGAAAAAGTGTAAAATAGCTCATAATACAGTCTCGGGTTAGGATTAGCATCCACTCTCAAAAATCACATGTCACTCACATGGCATGCACGCTTTTTGCAGAATCAGTGACGCCACACGCACACATGCACAGACAGATAGACACACGCCGTTATACTCTGATTCTACCCCCCTCCCCGCGATTTGTAACTCATTATCTCCAAAGTGAAGGGATCTATTGAGAAAAAAAAATGTCATTACTTTTTTGTCCCATCGCTTGGAAATTCGGGTCGCTTCCTCCCAGTGGAAAGCTAGCAGTAACAGAGTCACGCTACCCCAAAGTCAAGGAATCTATTAGTCCCGTTTCGCCGTTATCCCATTTCACCCCCATCCCATTGTGTGACATTTCACAGGCCAAGTGTCATTTTACCACCATATGATGTACCATTAGCACCACATCCCGTTTCGCCGCAATCCCGTTTCGCCCCATCCCATTTTCGCGACATGATGCTGGTACCCATACAAATGGAAATGGAGAACACTCGTGCGACCGCTTTGAGAGCCCTTGTCCCCTGGCAGCGAATGTCCTGCACGGATGTAAATTTTAAGGGGCTTATTGTCCGTCAGATCTTAATTGCCCATTATTGGATATGAATTGGTTTATACGATTCGAGTTTTTACGCCCTCACGGCTTTTGATGTATGCGTGTTTAGGTGGTATCAGCCATCTGCACTTATGGTAGAATGACCAAGATCTTTAACGTGCCATTGTTGTGACACGGGGGTGGGAGATGGATACCGTCTCTGCGTCTGCACATAAAGTTGATCCGTGTCCGTCCCGGCCCGGATTCGAACCAGCGACCTTTCGATCACAAGTCCAGTGCTCTACCACCTGAGCTATCCGGGCCCCCTGCACGGATACACCTCTACTGTCTTTATCAACCCTATTATGTCACAGGTTGGTGGGGCTTTGTGATTAGTTTGGCAGGCGCACAGACGAAGTTCTTAGAAGCACACACACGCACACACGGACAAGAATGACCCACTCGAACACACAGACACACAGGCACACAAGGAGAACGACAGACAGACAGAAAAAAAACCCACCCACAAACACATAAGTTGATACAGACAGACGCAGAGACAGACACGCACACAGTCACACAAACAGACACACTTACAAACACACAGACAGACAGACACACAAGCACACATAAACATATATAAGCATATTTTTTTTGATTTCTTCCGTTCTGTCAATGGAATCATTAATATGCCCTAGGAATAAAGAACGAAGGAAGTTGTTTTTAAATGAAAATCGAACATTTTACAGAAGAGAAATGAGTCTCATAAAAAACTTATTCGGACAAAAAGCCGGTACCTTCTATGTTTTAGACTGCAGGGCCTTAATTCGTTCCTCAATCAATACAGAAAGAAGGTATTCGTTTATTTAACGTTAGCGGCAGATTATACCTGCGCAGAGTCAGCGGCACAGACGACGCACTGCAGATTATCTCAGCCCGCTACACGTTGCGTGAAAAAAACCCAACAACCAGGCCAAGTGCTCGTCATTATCCCTATCCCCTCCCATAGGGTGACGGATTTCACAACTTTCTACTGATGAACAATGTTGCCTTCACCCCTCCCATAGGGTGACGGATGTCACAACTTCCTGTGTACACAAACTGATGACGTATTTCACAACAAAATGGCGCTGCCCATGGTCAACCTCGAAACTAAACGTATGAATGGGGGCCTCCTGGCCCCCATAATAATATGCAGTGCGTCGTCTGTGCCGCTGACTCTGCGCAGGCATATTCTGCCCATTAGCAATAAGGACGTGCACTGATGCACTGCTGCCAATGCCGGTAAAATAACACTTCGTAAAAATCCGATAGAGTCAATATTCAGCGAGTGCTTAATTTCCTTTGTCTCTCATTTTTCAAGATGAATTTACAGCGTTAAAGTGCCACGCATTGTTATTAACCTGCGCTCCTTATTTATGATCTCTCTCATTTCAGCTGAATATATTCAATGAAGGACCGCTGCGTGACCAGAATGACCAAGTACTGACCTGCATACAGTTTCCACTCGAAATAGTTTAACTTCATCTTCACGAGTATGAACATCGCTTGGTTATTTCAGTGCTTGTTATTGAAATTCTCTTGCGTGCCAGGAGATTGGTTCTGCAGAACTGTCACTTACCGTGGCTCTTCAGTGTTGCACGTGTCGCAAACATTTAGAGCGGTTTGGACCATTTGTTTCTCACATGCAACGCAACGAAATCATTTGTACTGCAAAAGTGCGCACAATTGTGACATGTATTTCTTAGTCGTTGTCATTCCTGTGATGAATGTACCATGGTGACCAGAATATTTTCTAATGAAGTTTGTTATTGCCACTCCAGTCACTTAATGATGGAAACAATTAAAAACAGCAGATATTTAATATTTTCTGTCTTTTCATCTTTCTGTGTATTTAGATTCATGTAATATCTTCTGATTAACTGAGTAACACGCGTATCGCGCTGACCGCACCCAATCAATGTTTTTGTAGATGTTCAAAAATGAACACGGCATTTATTAATGAAATCACGTTGTATGGTTAATTACCGTAAAACTACTTAGTAACAAGAGGCGAAGCCTTCACGGCTCTCGTAAGAAATCGACAAACAGTAACACAAACTCATTCACTCCGTCACACATACACACACACAGTAAGCATAGGTGACACGGTGCAAGAGTGGGAGACACTAGATCTAGATCTGTCTGTCTGTAGCCTACTTACGGGGACACGACTGCCAGATCGACATTGCGCTTTCGACAGCGCTTCCTCGCGCACACATTGGAAACACGCTGTGCAGATCAACCTGTAGGAAATCTCCTTTGGTATCTTCTTTATCTATTTTTCTGGGGCTACGAAACCGAACAATGTGAAATCGTCTTCCCCGAATCGGCGAACTGCAGCTGGGTGAGAACTGTATCTATACCACAATCCTTCACGTGATCTGACTTAACCTTGACCCCTGACCTGGTCTACATACCACACACGACACAAACCAGTCACCTGTTTTTACCCCCCCCCCCCCCCTAAAAAAAACACCACCACCCGTTTTCTTTGGATACACACTTTAACTACATACGTGCCGACGAAATGTTGATCATTGCTTCAATACTTTGATGCTGTTGCTTGGATAATAACCAGGTAAAATTAGTATTTCGGTGTTCAGTCAAATGTTAAAGTTTCTATCACACACATACTCACATACACACGCACAGACAGACAAAAGTTAGCATCGCATAGGCTACACTTACGTGAGCCAAAAATGAGGAAATCATTCGCGTTATGTGGTTTTAGCTTGTAGAACGATCAAAAAGCGAAATCTAGCTGTTCTTTTGCCACTCAAATATAAAAAAAATTAATATGCCCGCGGTGATTTCTTCACGGGCTTGGATAAGAATAGACGACACACAATAATAACATTTGAACTCTACTGGATTGCAAGAAAATGATGCGCGTCGATGACCTAAAGGTGTGTGTGTGTGTGTGTGTGTGTGTGTGTGTGTGTGTATGTGTGTGTATGTGTGTGTGTGTGTGTGTGCGTGTTTGTGTAAAATACATTTATGAACATTTTCTTTTTCGGAGGAAAAAAAAAATAACATAGATTCACGAAGGCGGGCGTACGCTCGGCTCTCGCACACAAACATGCTCTCACGCACGCACACACACCATCACAGACACATATACACTGGCAGGGAGGGAGACAGACAGACAGACAGACAAACAAACACAGAGCTTGTAACATTACATTTTTCAAAAAACAAACCTTTACACAAACTAATGATATATATATAAAACAAAATGGCGTTTTTCTTTTACACAAACACACACAACACAGACCGACACAGACAAAACAAAATCAAAACCAGCAACAAACAATGAAAACCAGCATCAAACATACACGAATGTAAAAACAAATGACAAAACAGACACTAAAACCTTTTCAGTCAAACCTCACACATCAAAACACACAGCACTTTGAACCCAAAGAAGGCAGCACTTTGAACCCAAAGAAGGCAGCACTTTGAACCCAAAGAAGGCAGCACTTTCAACCCAAACAAGGCAGCACTTTCAACCCAAAGAAGGCAGCACTTTCAACCCAAAGAAGGCTCCTCACACTTGAGTGTATCAAATAGTTTATTTCAGTAAAACCGTCTTTTGTGTGTAAATAGTATATCGTGAAGTGCGTCGGTGCGTGGGGGCAAAGCTGCCCGCAAGAGAGCAGCGCCACCCCTCACACCTCACACGGTGAAACCAAGGTGCAGAACGCTAGAGACAGAGATAGAGAAAAATGGGTGGAACAATGTTCGATTAAGTGCGAAAGACAGAAATGGTGAGAGAGAGAAAGGAACGAAAGACTAAAAAGGGGAGGAGCTACGGGGCAAGATTTAAAAAAAAAAAGAAAAAAAGTTGTATTTCCCCCCTGACATCCCTGCTCTATATAAAGCGGCTACTTCAGTGACTAAGAAAATCAAGCATTAACGAGATGGGAATTTCAGCAAGTGCTTAAATTTCTATTTGCCGCAAACACAGAGCCTATTCGTAGCTCCATGTTTTTATTGTCCTCTTTCCCCTGAACTCTGTGATTATCTAATAAAGCTTTATTATTTGGATCCATTAACTTCCAGCCTCTTTTATCTTGTTACTGTCACGTCGAAATTTACTTGGTCTTTTCCTTCGATACTTCAGCGCTTTGAAAGATTTAAAAAAACAACAAAAAAAACATGTTCACTTTTTGTGCGGGAAAAGATCCACATGTTCGCCCATTTTGCAAAGGTAAGAGAAGAGTTGTACCCCTTGCTTCTGCGAGTTGAAGGATTTCTTCATCGCTAACGCATCAACCAAAGAGAAGGAATAACTCGTACAGGCAATGTTTTGAGTGTTTCTGAAACAACCTAGTGTTTGTGCTTAGATTTAAGGGTTTTACTCTTCAGTCTTTCAGTGGCTTTTCTTGTTCTTTGTTATTTATTCTTTCTCCAACACTTACAAGATGAGTGGCAAAGCTAACACTAAATGTGACTGCCTGTGACGCAAACATTGGGATTCCTTCGAAATTGCATATAGAAATGACCATGTTTTGTACGTAGCTCAACTTAAGTCCAAGTTTAAACTTTGTGAAACAGTCTTATCATTACAATCACATACTGAATTTGGTTAAAATGATGTACACCTGTTGTGTAGTCCGACTTATTTAACAGATGAGGAGTGGAATACCAATGACTGCAAAGAGAGAAGTGCAAAAATGACAAGTTAAGTTGGACTGAAGCAAGAGAAACACTACACTGCACCGTTAAGTACGTCGAGCTTGCCTGTTTGATTAACGAGTGCTAATTAAATCATAAATGAAGTGCTGAGAATAATTAATTATGTACATCAGTGATCAGAGTAAAAGTCACAAAGAAGCGCTGGAGTGGTTTTTTTTGCCAGGCCACCACACTTTTTCAAACACTTGAGCAGAAAAAAAGAAAACAGAACAAACAGACTCGTTGATGAAAACGTGAAGTAGAGAACACATATAAGCTAGCACGCGCACGTACTTTCAAAACTTCAGGTCAAGCAAAACAACGCAAGTATTCGCACATTTCATTTCTCCAAGCACGGTCAACCGGGCAACAGTCTGAAATAGAAAGAGAAAAAAAACACAATTCATATCATGCATAACGAATGTCAATGTCCGTGTGAACGACGGCGAAGAAAAAATGCCGGATCCATACAATTCTTTCTTTATTTGGTGTTTAACGTCGTTTTCAACCACGAAGGTTATATCGCGACGGGGAAAGGGGGGAGATGGGATAGAGCCACTTGTCAATTGTTTCTTGTTCACAAAAGCACTAATCAAAAATTTGTTCCAGGGGCTTGCAACGTAGTACAATATATTACCTTACTGGGAGAATGCAAGTTTCCAGTACAAAGGACTTAACATTTCTTACATACTGCTTGACTAAAATCTTTACAAAAATTGACAATATTCTATACAAGAAACACTTAACAAGGGTAAAAGGAGAAACAGAATCCGTTAGTCGCCTCTTACGACATGCTGGGGAGCATCGGGTAAATTCTTCCCCCTAACCCGCGGGGGGAGGATCCATACAAGAATCATAACAACTGTACAAGCCAAGCCGCAAAAACAAGCGAATAAGGTTGCAGCTAAGCTACTACCATTACACTCTACACGTCTCTCGTTTTTAGAACACACACTAGCGTTATGTAAGCGTTAAATTCACCCGCTCAGCATACATGCAAATGATACAAGTCATTGTATACAGAAAAGTCTGAAATGGATGAAGCAAACTGAACAGATGAAGACAATCAGTCAATTGAGTAGGTCAACTGGAACGAGGATGCTGAAGTGAAAAGATTTGTTGGTTTCCAAAGAGGCCAAGTGTAGGGTAACAGAAGGAAACAAATACTTGAATAATATCACAGACGGCGCCTAAATGATAACCAGCCAGTAGCAACTGATATTTAACGCACCACAGACGACCAACAACTTGGAAAGACCACAAATAAACCAAACAGAATAGTAATAACATTGACCCGTTTGTATAAAGCAAGCAGAAACCGTCCCTCCCCCCCGTCTGACTTACTTACGGCTTCACATAACGTTTGTCACTTCGCTTTCGTGCAGATAACCTGTATCACAATTTAATCTTGGACTTGACAACTTGTATCACAAGGGTTCTTGGATTGTACAACCTATAGTACAACTTATGATTTTACAATCTGTATCTCAACTTTTCTTCAATTTACATTCTGTATGGCAAACCTGAATTGTACAACCTGTAGCACAGCTGCACATGAATTTGAGTTTAAATTATTACAAGCAATGCCTTCATAACTTGTGTTTCCATAAAATACTACAATATGTTTAGCACTTAAAAAACCCCAATGAGGCGACTATCGGTCATTCGGTTGGTTTTGGGGAAAAAAACTGTCTGAAAATTCTGTTGTGTTAAGGATAACTTCGGTGGTACAACTAGGGTCCAGACGCCGAAAACTTAATCTGTTTGAATCTAGCTACATACGGTGGTTGTTCAACTTACCACACTTTACATGAGTATTCGTGCATCTTGTGTTTTTATGATTAAACCCAAAAACGATTTTAATTTTTATAAGATACATGGCAAAATACAGAAAATGATCTGTGAATTGAAGCTAAAACATGCGGGGAAACAAAAGATCGACAAGTGTGGCTCCATGTTCAACGAATGATTACAAATGTTATGTTTTATACAGTATGTGACTAACTCGATGTGGAAAAAACAAACTTAACCCGTGGGCATTCATATACAACTCTTGTTTATTATAGAGTACAGCGTTCAAGACGAATGGATAAAAGTTGAAAAGACATGACTTACTCTACCGAAGTATATAACTCACATTGTTAACAGCAAACTAGTATTATACAGTAGCTGAAAAGGAGGCCTTGCGCTTAAAAATCGACACAATGTAGTTGCTGTAGTTTGCAACCTGTATGTTTAGCTGCGTAACTTAGCTAGAGAATAATAAACAGAAATTAACACAATTCAACAATTGTATCAATCAGTCAGCATCTATTTTCACTCACTTTCAATACTCACATATTTGAGTCTCTCTCAATCTATTCCACTCACTCGCTTATTCAGCACTGACTGCAATTGGATCGCTTATCTCCACGTCCACATCCATACACTCATCAACCCACTCATCCATGAACACCCACCCACCCACCGATCATACAAACGAAACCCACCTTCATATCCATTCATACATTATCCATCCGTCTGTCCAACAAAATTCCAACCATCCAACCCATCAATCCAGCCCATCTTTCAATCCATTCATCCATTCAACCTATCCATCTATAAACTGTCAACCAAAGACAGAGTCCGCCTCGTTTTTTTCTCTCACGGAACCCTAAATTCAAGCACGATAAAAAGTCCAGTGCACGAAAACCGGAGACAACCAAGTCGGTAAAGAAACATGAACAGTGCATTGACATTGCTGTTAATCATCTCTAGGGCTTTCTTTGTACCTTAAAATATCATTCACATAATTATATAGTCCTTTGTTTGCGAACCTATGAGGATAGCGTTTCGGTAACTTCTTTCAAAGCTAGTTTGAAGAATGTCCTCAGATTGTGTGTGTGTACCACCTCACTAGAAAAAGTCCCTAAATACAAAGATATTTCACACCAAATCGTGACTGATTTCCATACGATTTTTTTTCTGCACACAGCCGGAAAGGTTTCAGCCTCAAATGTTCATGTTTTCATACATATCATATTGCAGTATCCTCGTCTATATTGCTAATGTGACAGGGGAGGCTACCGTTCCTTTCACAGCAGACTGTGCACCCGAGTTGTTGGCCTTTAAAAGTCAACACCGGTGTATTGTGGAATTCAGTTTGTGATGGGGTCTGGTGGTTTCCGATTGTCTGTATGTTCATGGAAACCTTCGGGTTTGCATAACAGTTTTTATAGGGCTAAGAAATTAGCCCTAACATTTTCAATCCTGTTTGATTGCACTTCGCTTCCCGAGGTGATCGTAGTGTTTCGGCACTCGGTTACACTAACAATATTGAAGGAAAGGGCAATGAACGCGCTTGTCCTGAACGCCCACTGAAACTAAATTATCTCAAACCTAAGGTCTGATTACTGAATGCAAACGTTCGTAAGTGTAACAACATAATGGGAAGACGTTTACTGATCTTGTCGATGGCATGCAAATTAACAGACGAAACACCCAATGAAATCTAGCGATACAACCTACGCCACAGTCACCTGATTTGCCATTGGCTAACACATAGACGTTGAGTTCTTAAATTTTCAAACGTTTTCCTAGAATGATTTAGGGTGTGTGTGTGTGTGTGTGTGTGTGTGTGTGTGTGTGTGTGTGTGTGTGTGTGTGTGTGTGTGTGTGTGTGTGTTGGGGTACGTTCGTGACGATCACAGTGTTTAAGTATTACAGGCAAGAGAAGATTTCGGCAATGCATCTAGCGTTGTGCGCACAGCTGACCTTTTTCCCCGATTGCATTCTCGACCAACCCTCGATAGTATTTACTTGCTTTTTGTTGGATGTTGTAAAGTGTACCCGAGCTTACAACTGGTGGGGCCACTTGGTACAGAGAAGTGAAGATTAAGTGAACAAACGTTTTCAGTCACACCGTCATATAGGCAGCTAGGCTCCGTCTTTGGAGGATCACTGGCTCTTAAACTTCCCCAAAAGTAATGGACATTTCCACAAAAGAATTTTTTAATTTTGTTTGTATTGAAGCTTTTTCACGCTTTCTTTCTTTACAAGGACGCTTACACTTTTGCGAAGTAGTCTCTTGCTAAACGGTTATTAAATCGGCGTTCTATCCAATATATCTTAAATTAGTTAGAGACGATTTGTGCGATAAATGTTTTAAGTTGTCAAAGATTTGAGGGTTTTGTGTCGTGCATTTTTTTTCTAATGCGTCAAGCATGACCTTCCTCCAATCAACGTTTTTTCCCGCAGAATAAAAGTTATTTTCTTAGCAACTTTGTGTAAGTACATACACAAATATCATTACATTATTAAAACCCTCTATTTGAAAGATGCAAACTCCGGAGGTGTTCAATTTAAAGCAAAAACTATATAAAACTGCAAGGACGATTGTCTACAGGAATGCTTTGACTTGCAAGTTCACGTTTTCATGATATCGGAGAGGTTCTATTTTTAAAGCAAATGTTAAAGTAAAGAAAAACCAGATCAATGTAAGTCTACTCGTGGAATGACGTTCAAAAAATTGTACACAAGGTACAACTGTTTTCTCTCCGGAATGTACTGGTTTTTTTTTAACCTAGCAAAGACAACCACAACGGATGACGTCACAAATGGAATGTTATGGAATCAGACTGGTACACGCTCAAAATGTAAACTTAAATAATAACAAAAACAGCCACAGGGCAAATCCAGACACTCATACACTTTGCATCACACGTATTTACATAATACACAAGTTATCATTTGCAAAACTGTTTTGCATAAAGATCATAATTGTATTAGCAGATAGGACATAAAAAAACAACGAGAACATAAATAGAGAAGAGACAAAACCAGGACGCTCAAATGAACAAACAATAATGTACAAGAAGACCTCTTTCGTACAGTGGGTACAGTTGCATGCCAAATCCAATATTGATCATGGTAAAAACGTGCAGACTGTCTGTACATGTTTTCAAAGCCAAATATCGCGAGGAAAGGAACCGCGGCAGAAGAAAGGTGAGTGTAACATTAGCAAACGAATGTACAAGTAAGTACACATGGTGATATGATAGAAAGACATACAACCAGTTTGCCCTCACACACAAATCGAGAGTAGCAGTCTCTTACCTTCATACATATACCAAGTTAATGTGTTTTTGTTATTTTTTCTGAAAACAAGTTATGCTTATCTTCTTTTGTAAATCTCTACCCCAAAGGTTAGAATGACCATAATCTAACAGACAAGCAAAATGCTTTCGAATCTTTCAGATCAGTACGGAAAAAGCATTGTTTTCTCTGCCGGTTTTTTTTTCAGAGTTTAGGGTCAACGATGATAAAACGGGTTTCAATATTTATCTATATTTTTGGGGGTATTTTGCGAGCTAATGTTGAGAAACGCTTTGTCATTCTTTCATTAGACCCACAGTTGATACACACAAGATTGTGTTCTACATTGACAAACATTCTGTTACGTCCTGTACATACATGATTTTCATTTCGCCGCATGTATACAAAATTCGAGCAAAAAACAAGAAAACCATTCTGAAATGTGTCATCTTTCAGAAATGCCCAACAACGTAGAAAGACATGTCGCAAAAGCAGAGAGGAAAACCCTTGTGTAGTTATGTTTGTTTACATAGAAGTGTCCTTAACAACATAACAGCCAACAAACCACAGCTTAATGAAACAGCCAATCTCCACTCTGGTAAGCAACATCTTTAACAAACAACATTTTATCCCATCGCTCGCTTTCTCAACTTTCGTTTTCGTTCTGACATTTGATTCATTGTGCAATGACCGCCGCATGCAACAGCTAAAGTCCAATATACAGTTCTCTAACAAGCATGTGGTGCGTTTCCCAGCATCCTTTGGGCGCTGAACTCGTGCCAATATCCGCTTCCTGTAGTACTGTTCACAGCATAGCAGTGCTGCCACGATGTCTGTATACTCACGTTATGGAAATAACACACAAAGCATTTACCCTGAAATAAGGAAAGTATGTGCCGTTGCAAAGCGACACTATGAGGGATACAATCCCAAGTTGTTCTGATGAAATGTTTTACATGATCTGGGACAAAAACAAACAAGCACACAGCTTAACATTTATGAAATGCACGATGTTACAGACTGGAATGGAAAGAGAAAATTTGGAAAGGTTAAGTTACATACCGTAGTTGAATACGAGTTACAAATCACAATGCGGCACATCACAAACACAAATCGTACGTGTCATGTGACCTGATTCGGTGAGGAGTTTAAACTATGTTAAAAAAAATCAGCGCTTTTCAATCACACATTAAAACCAACATTTCAGTATCAGCACAGATGACCAGTGGTACGCAATGAAAATGATGAAGAAGAAAATGAAATTCTGAAGAAGAGAAAATTCCACGGAAAGACTTTGGCAAAAGCCAAACTGTGCACAATTTACAAAAGGAACGATGGCTTGAACAATCTTGCAAGCAAAGCTGGAACCGTCTGTAGTTAAGTTCTCTCCAGATTCCGGTTGGTAGTTCACGGACACATCACTTTGCAAGAGAGACTTAGGATTCCATGGAGCTCGTCACATCACGATCTGACACAAAGTTTCTGCAACCTCAGCTACAAAAAGTCTACATCAACTAAACTAAGAAATCTTTGAATGATTGCAAGGAAAAAGCATCTGATCTCATCCACTTTCGTTTAACAGATCTTGTAGCACTCACACGCTCAGCAAAAAAGCAGCTACTTCGAGATTGCAAAGAAAAAGCTTGCACTAAGCTACGCGATTGATCAAAGCCGTGAAAGACATCCACCGGCAAGAATATCAACCTTGATTGGTGTGTGAAAAAAGTACTCCACTCTCCCCTCTGAGCTGTGCTTGAGTAATCCAGGAGAATGCAGACAGCACACATTGTTTCAGAACCGCAGTTCACAGTTTCAAGTCTGAGCTGACGGCACAAGCAGAACAAGAAAGGATAAACGACAACAACAATTTACCGTGATTCGTTTCAGCAAGGTCTCAAGCCATTTCGACAACTCCTGTGTGTTGTAAAGTAAGAAAAATGCCCAGCCTTTTTATCAAGGTATGATCACGTTTTAGTTGGGGAGAACAGCTAGGTATCAGCTTCGACCACAAGACCACACACATCATTTCACCACCATCATGCCACCACACCGCTGTCAGCTTTGAGCTCCACAGAGCGGGAGTCTATATCACCGTCTACATTGACCACCACGTGGCCAGCGGCGGCCTCGTCGTCAGCAGGGTGCACGGTGCTCGTGGTGTCCACACTACCACTGGTGGTCGTTGGTGCTGACCCTCCGCTGGCCTCGCTCCCCTTCTCCTTGTCCCCTCCCACACTCTCGCTCCGCCGCCTCCTCTTCTTGCTACCAAAGCCTCCACCACCACCACCACCACCACTTCTTCCACCACCATCACCACCTCCGTCGCTGCCATAATCGTCATCATCATCATCGGAGTCGTCCTCTTTTCGCCGCTTGTAGTTCCTGTAGGCTTTCTGGATGATGCGCGCGGCGTAGTGTTCTTTCTGCCGCTTAAGGGTGGTGCTGATAGGGTGGTAATCGTCGTCGCGCAGGTCTCCCACCTTGACGGGCACGGAACTCGTGTCCGACGTGCCCAGGAAGTTCTTGGTCAGCGCGTCCAGGATGTCGCGACAGAAGCAGCGGTCGCCCTCGCAGATGGGGATCTCCATCTTGACCAGCAGGAAGTGGTTGGGTTTGGGCAGGCGCAGCGGCTCGTCCAGGAAGTCGACGAAGTCCGAGACCTGTTCGAGCGGGATGTACTTGGTGGCCTTGGGGTCGTACTTCTCCCACTTCTCATAGTACATGTCGAAGTCGTCCGGCGTCAGCCCCTGCTGCACGTCCTCCGTGGCCTGCGAGAAGTTCTCCAGGATGACGGCGATGTACATGTTGACCACCACCAGGTAGCTGATGATCAGGTAGGACGCCAGGTAGACGGTGGCCATGGTGTATAACCTGCACTGGCTGCCGTCCTTGGGGCAGTCATGGATCAGCCCGTTCAGCACGTCGCTCCAGCCGGCCGAGGTGCACATCTGGAAAAGCAGGATGAAGCTCCGCAGGAAGGTGTCAAAGTTGAAGGCGTCGTCCAGCCCAGCCTTCTGCGGCGCATTCATGAAGAAGTTCATGCCCATGATGGCGTAGATGAACATGACCAGCACGAGTAGCAGGCCGATGTTAAAGAGCGCGGGCAGGGACACGGCCAGCGAGAAGAGCAGCGTGCGGATGCCCTTGGCCGACTTGACTAGACGCAGCACGCGGCCCACGCGAAACACTCGAATCACACGCAGCAGGGTGGGCGAAATGAAGAAGCTGTCCTCAAACTCCGACAGCGAAGTGGCTGAAAACACACATGCAAAACAGACAGTTTCATATCTGAAAACAACGACGACAAAACTGCTTACAGGAAGTTTTTCTCTACATTTCAATTAATTCGTCAGGCAAACAAACGAAGAAGGAGATGCAAATAGGCTGAAAAACGCACACACACACGCACGCATCTACACACACACACACACACACACACACACACACACACACACACACGCACGCACACACACACGCACACACACTTAAAAAGAGAGATTGGTTGGTTATTATTGTTTATCGTCTCTTGAGCAGTTATTGGCTGATCGAGACTGATGCAAGTCTCTTTAAAAAGAGAGAGAGAGAGAGAGAGAGAGAGAGAGAGAGAGAGAGAGAGAGAGAGAGAGAGAGAGACAGAGAGACAGAGAGAGAGAGAGAGATCCATCCTCGATGACCGGCTGGCAGACTAGACGGACGTGTCAGCGGGTGCTCCGCAGTAGAGATGAAGGATGGAGAGCGCCAGTCATGTAGGGAGCGAAGGGCTTAGCCCCACCTAGTGGGCCATGTTTCATCAACCACAGCCACAGCTTCGACTCAACTACCACAGCTACAGCTTCGTCCAATTACAACACTATCAGCCAGCCCTCAGCCTTTCCCTCCTTCTTCGAGCAAGTCAACTTCGGTTTTTTTCCCTCTGTTTTAATCTTAGGTCCGGGGAACACCCGGGAACACGCCCCTTTCAGTGTTACCGCCTGAAATGCTACCTCCCCCCCCAAAAAATGTCCAGGACTATCTTTGAAAAGCTTTCTTCATATTCTGTTATCGTCATAAGCCTACACAACCCAGCAGGAAATACAAACATTGATCGATAAATAAGAATGTTCACTTGCTTGCAAGGCTAGCGATGGTAACGAGCATAGAAGAGAGCCAGAACCGCACAAAGATGAGTAACAGCGTTACATGCTCACCTATAGAATGTGCTAGTAATGTTTAACAGCAACGAGCTAGATGATAGGACAGTTCGAAGCCTGAGAACAAGTAATCAATGCACTCGCCTAGAATGGGCTAGGAATAGTATCAAAAGCTATACAGGACACCCAGAAGAGCGGTCAAATGCACTCGCCTAGAATGGGCTAGGAATAGTATCAAAAGCTAGACAGGACACCCAGAAGAGCGGAAAAATGCACTCGCATAGAATGGGCTAGGGATAGTATTAAACGCAAAACAGGACACCCAGAAGAGCGGAAAAATGCACTCACATAGAAAGGGATAGTAACAAGCGAAGGATACCCAGAACCGGATAGTGAACCAATGCACTCACCAAGAACGGGCTAGCAATAGTAGCAAGCTATAGAGAATACACACAACCAAACAGCGGACCAATGCACTCACCGAGAATAGGATAGCAATGGAAACACTCTAGAGGATTCCCTGAACCGAACAGCAAATCAATGTTTTCGCCTGGAATGGGCTAACAACAAGCAAGAGGATACCGAGAACCGAACAGCCAATCAATTCACTCAATTAGTGTGGGCTAGGAACCAGCTAGAAGAAACCCAGTATCGCTCAACCAATCAATGAACTCACATAGAATGGGGTATGAACAAGCTAGAGGATACTGGGAACTAGAGTGGTCTATCAACAAGCTAGAGAAACCCTAGAACCGAACAGCGAATCAATTCACTCACGCATACTGGGCTATTAACAGGAAGGAAGATACCTAGAACCAAACGACACATCAATACAATAGACTTTCCACATGCTAGAAGCTACCGAGCATCAAACTGCGAAGCAATGCACTCGCCTAGAATGGGCTATCAACAAGCTACAAGATACCGAGCATCAAACAGCGAAGCAATGCACTCACCTAAAATAGACAGCACTACGACCACAAAGTCGAAGACGTTCCATGGGATCTTGAAGTAGTAATGCCTGAGCCCGATGAGCTTGAGCACACACTCCAAAGTAAAGACGGCGATGAAGACAGTGTTGATGATCTGCAAGACGCTGGTCATCTCCTGAGGCATCCCGTAGAACTCCAAGGTCATGGTCAGCATGTTCAACATGATGATCATCATGATGAGAATGTCGAACTTCTGGTCCGTTGTTACATCGAAGATAATTGCTGCAATCTTGAGCTTCAAAAGAAAAAAACAAGACTGATGACACTGTGGGACAGTAAAACACCGACCAATTTCACACTTTTGAAGTAGACTTAAAACAAAACATTAACACACTCAGTACCGCAGATTTTAGCTACAACACAAATGAGATGAAAAGAAATGATTAATTATAATGCACCAGTTTGACATAAGAAAAGAAAAGATAAATTCCACAAATTCAAACCCAGTAAATTAAAAGATAGGTGCATCGATTTTGATCTAAAAACAAAAGATCAACGTCTCAAATTTGAGCTAGAAAAACCAACAAATCAGTGCCACAGTTTTAAAAAGAAAAATAGAACAGAAAAAGTCTAGTCTGACGGTTTGCAGCTAGAAATAAAAAGATAAATTGCATAATTTTGAGTTGGAAAAGACAGATGGATACTCCAAGTTTGAGTTCAGAAAGGACACGATGATTCATACCACTATCCTGAGCTAGAAAAGAAAACGACCAATGCCTCATTGAAGCTAAAAGGGAGAAAAAAAAGCCCAGCCTAGTTTAAACAAACTAAGCTAAAGCAACAAACCACGTCAAAATGCAAACAACTACACTAGCAATTTAACAAACAACCAACCAGAGACCCAAAAGAACCCATTTCTTGGGAACATAGCCAGGAATTTACGATCGACACAGTGCAGCAAAAGTGAAAGCACAAATCGACAAAGTACCTTCGGCTTTGGTATGGACTTCTGTGGCGCCTTTGACGACATTTTCTTCATGGCTTGGTAGTATTTCTTTTGGTCGTCAGTCATGAACAATTCCAGCGATCCACCAGCCTGTCAAAAAGGTTCAAGGCAATTATTTCATGGTAAGTACATGTACGTATGTGTCGTAGTGCACGTGCAAATAGACAGGTCAGGTGTGGGTAGGGGTAACGCGTGCTTCTCTTTTGTTTTCTTTACAGCTTGGATTGTTATGTGGTTAAAGGTTATTGTATCGCATGTTAATTTACAGAGAATATGTCCTTGCTATGATCTTTTACTTCGTTGACAACATTTTAGGATAAATACTCACCCATGCACCAGTGCTACCGTGCCCTAGGCTTTTAGTGATGAAGTATTCACGGAGGCTTTTTCGGGGTATAATTCTAAAGTACAGTAGTAACTTGGATAAAGCATATACATTACAGAGCTCGGGAGACATTATTTTGTTTCTTAAATTGTAATATGGTATATATATCATCCATACTTGAACTGCCGGAAACCAAGAGGGTACTTCAAAGATTCGTTTCCTTCGTACACAGCTCAAAACATTCTGGGATTCCCGGGAATTCGTGTCTTGATTGTGGCACTAGCTGCAGTAGTTGTTTCCGACCTTACAAGTACACTTACAGAAACTGAAATCATAAGACATGCTGTTCTCGTGCCACTAGGAAAAGGAGGGTATGTGTGTATGTGTGTGTGTGTGTGTGTGTGTGTGCGCGTGCGTGTGTGTGTGTGTGTGTAGGTGTGTGTGTGTGTGTGTGTGTGTGTGTGTGTGTGTGTGTGTGTGTGTTATTTTGTCAATGAAATGTAGTGTTCGCGTTAGCTGTCTTTCTTCACAATGTTGTGGATATACCCCCATGAAAAAATCAAACTCCTTCCGAAAAACACAAATCGATCAAACACATTGGCTTCTGTAAATAATTACATTTGTAAGTAGAATTCAAAAGTCTACTATATCCGGTGTGCATATACCCTAACTGACACAGATTCGACTAGCGTTTCATTCAAAGTCATTAAGTTTAACAACAACAACAACAACCACAACCAACCACCTCGGTCCAATAAGTAATTGAGTTATAACTTCCATCAATACAATGTTATCAAAATGTTGCACACATACAAGTTCATAACCCGTCATACATGATTCAGGACACAACAAAATACATTTTGCAAAAGTATTAATTACGGTTTTAATAAATAGTTTGAAGCTAACATCTGCGGGTCAGTCTATGGTCATAAGTATGCATGAAGTGCGCTAGGCCACTAACAGGTCCCTTTAAATAGCATTCAGAAACAGATTGTGCAGTCAGTTAACTTCTAATGGCGGTAACCAATTGGACAACATAATGCAATCATCAGTGGATAAGCTCATGTACTTGTTTTTCACACAATAAACGGTTTAATGACTGTTAAGTCTTGCAATCAGGGGGAAAACTTCGACCTTTTGTAGACCTGAGTCGCAAGAGCGACAAACTGAACAGTACTGATTAATGAGTTATGATGACATGATGTACTTAGTGAAGATACCTTCCTCGTCGTGCAAATCTATCCCAGATCCATTCAAACTTGTATCACGTCTTATAGTGTACCGTGATAAAACGTCATGCCACATTATCAAAGAGAGTGGGACTTTTTCAACTGAATATCCCTTTTTATACAATCGTAATATCGATATCAGAATGCACATTTCGTCTTGAGAACCCGCCGCTCTGTGCCTGTTTTATAGAAATAAAGCATCATGCAAATCTCACAATAGTCGTTTGTTAAAAAGATCCTATGATCTTATGGAGAAAAGGTTAACACGATCGTCATATCCAGATATAATGAGCAGGAAGGTATCTTCAAGATGATATTAGGTAGTTGCTTCATTAGAAATAAGTGTATATTCGTAGATAACTGAGAAAAAAAGGATCGCTATGCCGCGATTTTCTAAAAATTAAATTGAAAATACCAACCCCATTATACTGCTAAGAAAGAAAACAAAGTGCAAAAGAAATCGCTAAACGCTACAGCCGTGCAGAATACATTCCTTATGTGACACTGTAAAGTTGAATGTGACAAGGATTAAAATGATGCATAGCGTTGGTGAAAATGTGTACACATTTGTTAGTGCCCTCTTTGATAGTTGTTCAGTTAATGCCTTGGTCAAATATAAAATGAAATAAACAAATACGAAGGTACACCAATGTATTAGTAAGTATAGCAGTATTGTTTTCGGTATAGAAAAAAATCAAATGTCTAAAAGTGTACAAAGCTATCCAAATGAACTGGATAAAAGTGCGCAATAAGAATAGAAAAAATTAGTCAACGCGTGTTTTGGAAGAGTCAAATAAAAAGAAAAACAAAACAACATAAATCACCAAAATAAATATTGTTTCACTCGTAAAATGATTAAAAAAGAACGCAAAATAAATCTTGATTTAATGCATAGGGAAAAAAGCCCCAACCGATGTAGTGAAGACATGGCATCTGAAATGTAAAGGCCTTATAACAATATGAAAAATGTCTAAAAAGAAGCGTCAAATAAACCTTTAGAGAGATAGCTCCAGTCGGACATGGTGAACTTGGTCAACCTTGCTTGTTAGAAGCTGACATCCCATCTGGATGCTTCAATTAGATGTCCGTGAACATCTCCAGAGGGGATGTCACCTTGCTCCACTAATATTTTGGCCGCCATATTGAAAACAAAATGGCGGACATTGAAACAAGAATTTTCACACATTTTCGCTCATATTTGGTGTTTGTGGGAACATTTAGTGTCTGTTCCTATGTTTATTAATGTGATAAAGGCGTTGACAAATGTTTTATTTTTGTTGGACAAATGGAAAAGGCGATATTTGACATTTTTAAGTTATTTTGCATATTCCGTTTTGTCTTCAATCCTTTCAATCTTAACAGTTGGTTTCAAGACTCTTGACATTGTGAAATTCAGCAACATGTAACCATCTATGAGTCGTGAGAAAGCTTCTTGAATTGACTCAAACTCAACAATTGTTGCCAGGATTTGCGGAAAACAAGCAAAATAGCAATCTGCTGAGAACGGTAACGTAGGATATTCCCTGCGCAACGTTACTGACATCATTGTAGAAAGGCTACAGAATAATGACCAATCCCAAAAGCATTTGAAATCAGAAAATAAAGCGTTATTTATTAAAAAGATCAGCTCATCTAGCTCTAGACGGGCATTAAAGCTGGGTTTGTGGTAAGACGCCGGCCACCAAAGCGGTAGGTCGTGGGTTCGAATCCCGGCCGCGCATGGTGAGTTAAGGTAGAGATTTTTTCGATCTTCCAGGTCAACTTATGTGCAGACCTGCTGGTACCTTACCCCCCTTCGTGTGGAAAGATCTTGTATTCATTTCAGAGTTGTGTGGCTTATAGAAACACGAAAATACCCAGCATGCTTCCTCCGAAAGCGGCGTATGGCTGCCTAAATGGCGGGGTAAAAACGGTCATACACGTGAAAATCCACTCGTGCAAAAACACGAGTGTACGAGGGAGTTTCAGCCCACGAACGCAGAAGAAGAAGAAGATGAAGCTCGTCTGGCATAAAGTGTGCTATTCGTCCTTCAGTAGCAACGCAAATTTGGCATAACTGCGTAAACGCCAACAAAGTCCATTTGAGGAAATATCGGCAGACCAGGGGAAGCATATTTCAACAGTGAATGAATCTGAATCTATGATGTAACATTTTATGAAAACGTTGACATGAGTTGAACAAGCCTGAGGATAAGACCTTATCATAGTATGCAGTTGCTGACTTGCCTGAGACAGCAGCCAGATTGAGAAAAAGTTCCAGGGAGGTGAATATTCAGTTGGCCCATGTCCGCTCATAACAAGGCTCCAGACCCCGTCTTTGACACCATTTGGACAGTGATCAAGAAATGTCAAGCAATGACAAAACTATTTGAAGGCGTTTGACAAGCATCTGTACTGCAAGGCCAAAATGCTGCAATATGGCAACGCAAACGGAAAAGTTCGAAAGATGGGGGTCTTTCATTTGCACATACACTTTTTGAAGGTGATTAGGCGGTACATGAAATCTTCATGACTTGACGAAATCTTGAGCATTGGAAAAACCACAGCTCCCACAAACAATGCCGACAAACTCACTTTGAAAGCTCTATGGGCTCTTCTTTGCCAGTTTTCCGCATAAAATTTCAGTTCTGGAGAACCAACATGCAACTGGTGTTTGTTCTTCTGCGCTTCACACGATCACTTCGAGACAGTACATTGATCTGGAAGAGAAGTGAAACACTCGAACATATATTCCACCGTTTCAGGAGAGTGGTTGGGAGTTAAGAAGATCAGAACCTGACACTATTTTCCTTCAACACACACTTCTCACCTCGGAACCTGCTTCTGCTGCCGGCATGGAACTGGGTGTTCTTCAAAAGAAACATGCCTTGCAGATGCACACGTCTCGCTTTGGCATGTGCAACATTGTGCCTGTGCAAAGAATACTGCAGAAACCTTATTTCACTGAAAGTTTCATTGCTTTGTGAGAGAGAGAGAGAAATCCGAAAAAAGCAATGTTGGTGCCGCCCACTGATCTTAATCTGCAGTGGCACTAAACTTAAGTCCAGAACTGAGACTATCTAGAAATGACCTGTATCGTAAACTACCTTGTAAGCGCCCATCCCCCTTACGCCCAAAAGTAGGGGGTGGGTGTTTCTAGTTACTTTACCCTGTACTGAATCTATTCCTCATGAGAAATAGCGGTATTTGATCACTTGGTATGATAATGCTAGTGGGATTGTTGCTGTGCAAAAATGACTATACTCTCCGTGTACATTTCTCTGTGACACAGACACGTTCGTGTGTATGCAAGTGCCTCGCCAGAATGGAACATGAAAACTAACCACAACAATCACTTTACGTCATAGTTTGAAACAAATGCTCATATCACAAATGAAAATGATAACTCAAAATCTGTTCCTCATGAGAAATAGCGGTATTTTATCACTTGGTATGAGAATGCTAGTACGATTGTTGCTGGGCAAAAATGACTATACTCTCCGTGTACCTTTCTCTGTGACACAGACACGTTCGTGTGTATGCAAGTGCCTTGCCAGAATGGAACATGAAAACTAACCACAACAATCACTTTGCGTCATAGTTTTAAACAAATGCTCATATCACGAATGAAAATGATAACTTAAGATCTGCTTCATATATCCAGCGTTACGAGCAGCAGCACGTGTGTCTAAACAAAAGTCACAAACTTGCACACACTAAATCCTTATAATTGTAGTTAGTTCATGTGTCCTGATCAAAGCCATCTAGCAAAATCCTGGAGAGAGAGAAAGGGGCGGGTGGGGGTGGGTGATGGTGGTAAGATACGTGTCAAACACTGCGTATCAAAAAAAAAAGTCCGTTCATTTGATCGCTTTAAATCCACCTAGGTCGACCTCTTTAACACGTACTAGATTAATCTGTCATTTCTTCGTCCATTTTTGGCATGACTATCCAGACTGCAGTTGCAAAAGAATGAACTCAACGGTATGACCTCATCGCAGCATACTGTCATTATTCCCTAGAATTATATCTCAGTATTTTGCGAAGAGGTTAACATCTTTAAGAAACTGGTGTTTTGTACCTTTGTGTGTGTGTGTGAGAGTGTGTGTGTGGGGGGGGGGTGGTGGCATGGAAGGGATGGGGGTGGTTAAAAGGTATTATATCCTATACACAGTTGATGACATGAAGTATGGTTGGGCGTTTGCTTGCTACTGGACACTTACAAGGTAGTTAACGGCAGAAACCAATTTGCATGCAACAATGTGGCAAAGGGCAAGTTTGAATTCTTAGTCACGATTGTACATTTGTGGTTGCTGTTTTACTTTGTTCAATGTATGAGAGCTGAAGTTAGGAATCTGTATTTTCGTATATATTTCAAAAGTGTAACAGAACATTCATCGAATCAATGTCTAATGAATCTGATCATTATATCTTCATTTACACTGTATTCAAGGCAAACATTTACTTGTTCAAATGTATCATTTCATGAAAGAAGAGAGATGAGGGTAGAGGGTAAAACGTGTGTCTAATTTTTGTTTTATGGGTTTCAAAATTGTTTCTGATTCATTAAAAGTGTCACAAGTTATGCCTATTTCCGTTTCTGCATGTGAAGGCATATTGCGTATATTTTTAAAAGAACATTATTTTCAAAGAGAGCAGTTAAGCGGTTTATGTTTTTAACTTTTATGTTCGTTATGTCATTGTCCATTGTATTGTTTTTTTCTTTGTGTGTTTGTTTGTCCATTGTATTTTTAGTAACTTATTAGTGTACAGCAAATTTGTTTCATGCTTAATCTTTGAACGAGATTGCTAAATGATTAACAGTTTGTAATATCAAGATAACGATTATTAAACAATAATGTGAACTTCGTTTCTCTTATTTAGATTTAATATAAAATGTGTTTGAAAACGTTCTCTTTTTCAATATTCAATTTGTTGAAAGTATTTTGCTTGCTCCAAGTCATATATATATGGGTGCGTCTCAGAAACTGATCCTTTTGTGTGTGCCATAATCAAATTAGCCCACAATTGAAACATACTGAATTTTAAATCATGATATTGGTATGTTTGAGAAGTAAAATGAATAAAGAAATAGTACAAACAAAACTGAGTATTTTGCATGATTATTATGAAGGTTGTTTTGCGAAAGAAATGATTAAATGCGTGAAAAATGAAGGTCTGATCTGTGACATGAACCATCAACTAGTTTTGTACCTCACTACAAGAATCGTTTAGAATGTCCAAGGACTGCTATTTTTGTTATGTGTGTTTGGTTTAAGTGTACTTGACAGTTGAAATGTTATTTTGTCCACAGAATTGTTTTTTTAAACGAAATTAATCGCTTGAAAGTTTGCCATCACTGTCGTAACATATGTTTCCGCACGCGTGCAACAGCAACAAGTCCTAAATTTGAACTTTAGAATTTGCATATTCATTTTCAACACGATCTTGACATGAAAGGGCATAGAAAATCGCTAAGCTAAATGTTATTTAAGTATTATTTTCTCAAAATTGCATCTGCAAACTAAGTTGAAAGTTGCGCAATATGACATGCTTCTTCAAAATTCCGTTACGATGGTGAACGGTTTTGCAAATAATGTTTAGAGTTTTGAAGAAAGATTAGAACTATTTTGCGCGTAGTGACTTAGAGGTGCGGGTGACTACGCATGCGCAGTTACAGAGAGAAATAGTTCAGCTTCCAGCAGCGAAGAAAGATTTCGAGAATGTTTCCGAAGTCTGTGATTTTGTTACGACAGTGATCAACACCCAAGGTTCTTAAGAAAAGGTGAGTTTTTGCTGCTATGATATTCTATGAAGTGAAAAATTAGGCTACACATTTGTTAATAATAGTTTTTCTTTTGATTTCACGTAGTCAAAACTTGACTAAATGTTTTAACATAGAGGGGGAATCGAAACGAGGGTCGTGGTGTATGTGTGTGTGTGTGTCTGTTTGTCTGTGCGTGTGTGTGTGTAGAGCGATTCAGACTAAACTACTTGACCGATCTTTATGAAATTTGACATGAGAGTTCCTGGGTATGATATCCCCGGACGTTTTTTTCTTTTTTTCGACAAATACTTTTGATGACGTCATATCCGGCTTTTTGTAAAAGTTGAGGCAGCACTGTCACACCCTCATTTTTCAATTAAATTGATTGAAATTTGTGTAAAGCAATCTTCGACGAACGCCGGACTTCGGTATTGCATTTCAGCTTGGTGGCTTAAAAATTAATTAATGACTTTGGCCATTAAAAATCTGAAAATTGTAATATTTTTTTTTTTTATATAAAACGATCCACATTTACGTTCATCTTATTTTACATCATTTCCTGATTCCAAAAACATATAAATATGTTATATTTGGATTAAAAACAAGCTCTGAAAATTAAAAATATAAAAAATTATGATGAAAATTAAATTTCCGAAATCCATTTAAAGGAACGGTAAGTGTCAATGTTTTCTTTAATTGTAAAAGTTGTATGTTCAATGGAATGGTAAGTCTGAACAAAATAATTACTTTATTTTGTTTTTAGCCAGTGAATGTGGATGCATCAAAATCTTGATAGACATTAAACAAATTCATGTTAGTGAAACTAGTACACATATTGCATCAATCTTTAGTTGAAATCGCAGGTACTTGCATGTTTCAGGTGCAAGAGATTCGACCTGATGAACTGGTGGTAACGTTCCTTCGAAGGAAACCGGAGGGGAACTACTATTGCTTTCCAGGGATCGATGATATTTCCTTAGTCCCTACATCTGATGCAACCATGATTCGTGACCCCACCTTCAATGCCAGGGGGCATTATTTCTTTTAAAATAAATTAATTAACTGCAAGTGGCAACTGTTCTATATGTAACCAATGCCTTTGGTTTATTGTCTCAACAATTGAATGAACCACTTTTGAACATTTGCATTCTTCATGTCAAACCTTATAATACATGTCTGGTTGTTCGTTTCCGAGTTACGTGGGTGATGAACTTTTCATTAATGTTTCTCTTTTTTGGGGCCAAGTTTGCTTGATTTTGTCCAGCTTTTTTTCTTTCTGTTCCTGTTTTAGTGTTTGGCATTTTACCTAAGAAGAATCTGGTTGCAAAATCAGCTTCATTTAGTAAAGTTTGTGGGAAAAAGCATAACCGTTTCTTTGTTACAAAAGTGATGTTTCCATGTTACATCGGTGACCATTTTGCATTCTTTTGGGATAACTTTCTAACATTTTGTCTTAGAGCAACAAATCTTTGTATATATGCTATTGTGACGGTTAAATGTCAATAAGACTGAATGAATGCCATGTATCAACATGTTCTGATCAGGATATCATTAATTAATTTTGATTTTTGTATTGAAATTTTGACAAATGCATGGAACTTTGAAAAAAACATTATTTTGTTGTTTGCATGTAGTCATTTCATATTGAACTCTATAATGGCTTGTGATTCAACAATAATAACTGAATAAAAGTCGTTTTCAGCCTTATAAATGCAGTTTTTTTGTCTTTTATTTTTTCCATGTTACACGGGTGATTTTGCACACATGGTCCAAATAATGCTCAATATATGGCAAACTAAAGGCAATGTTATATTTTTTCTTGTTTAAACTGAAAAGGTACACCCTGAGAAGTGTGTAAATAGTATTATCAAAGTTTTCTGGGAAGATTTTACTTTTGGTGATAATGTCACAAACAGAGGACGAGATTCTGAGACGCACCCATATATGAGTTGACAAATGCCTGGCCGTAAAAGCATTGATCCCACTAAAATGCTTTTAACATGAATGGTAGTATGTTCGCACCTTTTCTGATGTCACATATCTATTCCTCTCAAAAATACTTTTAAAATGAGATGCTAATATTATGTGCCAGACTTACGTCAGGGTTGGCCGCCATTTTTAATTAGCCGCCATCTTGGATACTGAAAAGTCAGAAATGTGACATCCCCTCTGGGTGTCTTCTAAAATGTTATCTGAAGCCATACATAAAATAAAATTGCTTCTAACAGGCAAGGTTGATCAAGTTCATTTTTTTTAAAGCTACAGTTTTTAACTCTTACTCTACTTGAGGCTTAGGACAATAAAAGCCCGGGCCTATTTCGCGAAGAAAACTGAAAATGTGTGGGCTTAATAATTAAATAAAAGTTGTGAACTGCACAGTTAGTTCACCGTTTCAGATCTGCTAATGGAATCTACACTACACTTTTCAAAATAGCTGAATCCCTTTTTTAAGTTCAGCTGATTAAACAAGAGATGACATGATCCCTAAAATGCGTCTGTGTAAAAATGTGAAAGCGATGGAATAGAAATAAACTTTGCGTCATGTTGGATGATTTTTAATTAGATGACCAACTCATGCAGTAGCATTTCACAGTAAATGATATCAAGAAATGTTTTTGACAGCTAATTTATACGTTCTGCCGGGACGAAATTTTAGTTTGAGAAAGTCTTAAGGGCAATAACATGTTTTTTGTCAAGGGTGACAAACCCAACACATGCAGGGGAATGCATTAATGTGTCTGTAAAAGGCTAAGCTACAAATGGCGAACACCTGTGTGTATGCATGATCATTTTTGTTTGCTACAGATGGCGAATAAAACACCCTGACACTACAACATGTTTGGGGCCAGAATGAAAATAACGTGACAAAAAATAAAAAACACACAAAACAACAACAAATCGTTTCAGAACTGACCCTTTACCAGTGCATATTTTGTGTGTCTAAGGTTAAACATATGTGACAGGATGAAGGTGCGGACGTACTGGAGATGTTGTGACGTCACAAGGAATGACCTAAGAATCAATCGATTCACTTTAACAAGAATATCTGTGTGGAAGGAGGGTATATAAAAGTTATCGGCATGCGAGCCTCAGTAAAATTAGGCTCCCGACTTTTGAGTTGTCATTCATTCAAAGTGTAACAAGGGGTAGGGTTGCATACCGGAATAAAAAAAAAGTCGAGGGTATAAAAGATAAGAAAGGTAAAAAAAAAACATCAAAAAAACAGACGAAAAGATGTTAGAAAAAGAATGTAAAACATAATATTTCAACCGAAACTTACACCCTCTGAAACCTGGAATGTATAGGGCCGAAATGGCAGAAAGCAATGAAACACAGGAAATCAAATCGGAATAGGCTCTTCAGCAATTCGAATCATAAGACTCCTGATACATAACCCATTAGGAGATTGTAATTTACTGCTACTCAAGTTTTCAACAGTATTGTCATGTTTACGCATGTTTGTCAGCCGAATCTGCAAAACATTCCACTGAAAATTCACACATAGAAATTCTTTCCAAATAGCCGACAGTTAAAATTAACTTCAGATGCAAATTTAAGATTGTGTGGAAATCACACTCTTCAATGAAATGCAAAGAATATTTGTACATTCTAACCGAGATCCTACCGATTGTTGACAAAGTACTTAGGTCTAATTGCTGGAGACCACACAGGATTAACACAGGATTAACACAGGATGTACAGGGAAAGGAGGGCTAGGGGATAGGTACCAAGGTGGAAAGTCACAGCAGATCAATCTGATACGTTTTACGGTGAACCAAACCCAAAACGACACGTGGATTGAAAGTGATACATGCAATATCGACCCTCCAATGAGAGGTCACCTCCAAATAAAGGACATCTGTTGTCCCTTCGTCAATTTCCTTGACCAAAACATATCCGTCATGATATGACACCAGTGTTATATTGTGCGGACACATTTAAGTGGTCAAAATGCTGCCCTTGTATCGTACTTTGAAGTCTGGGGTGTGCCTCCCACATTGCACACAGAAACCCTGGTACGTTTGATTTGGCCTCAGTCAGGCGTGGAAGTCAAAGCATGGGGGTCATCATTTTGATTTGACCATCCGGGACCTTTGTACTGCAACTATCAGTATTATCACAGCAGGGCGTTGCACTACTTTTCCCCCTGTGTAATATGCTTACATTTTTTTCTATAGCAGGCTCAACACAGGCAACAGGACTGTGGCAGAAGAAGATCCCTGATGGTCAAATCAAAATGATGAACCCCATGCTTTGACTTTAGCGCACGACTAAGGTGCAAGGAGAGTACTGTTTGTGTGTTTTGGTTGTTATTGTGAGATGCCATTGTATCACACGGCATTAGTCTTAGGCAAAGTGTCTCATTTCAAAATAGTCTTTGTTTTTTTGCAACGTTCGGGTAATGTGTAAGTCTATGTGTCCTTTTGGATTCGGTTCCCCTTTAAAACAAAGACAGGTCAGTTACAAATCATACAAGTCAGACCAACGAATGTAAAGCAGAAGGTTGGAAACTTAACTTAAAGGTAATTTAGCAACAGCAGACCATGATTTGCCTTTAATTTTCCTACACATTGACAAAATGAAAATAGCTGCCACACTGGGTGTTACTTCTCCCTCCTCTGCTTTGCCTTTAGCACATCGTTCCTGTTAACATCCCGGTTATAAAAAAGTAAAGTCAAATCACTTCCAGCAGAAAACACAAAGAATTCACTTTTGGGATTGTTGACAATCGGTATTTTTTTTCCCTTCAGCAGAAGGCAAAAATTTATTATTTTTATTATGAAATAGTGTTTATATTATTTTGTCCTTAGTATGGATAGAAAGATAAAAGAATGTTAAATCATGTATTGTCCGTCGTATTTTAGAGAATATTTTTCATTGAGAATCATTTACTTTAGAGCTCAACAACATCAAAATCGTCAAGAATCGAGTTACGCCAACATTCAAGGACGAAGGCGATTATTGATTTATTTTTTTATTTTGAGTCCACGGGAAGTGAAAAGAATATCCACTCACTCCATGAAACAGCTTGGGCAGGTCTTTGCCCGTTAACACGATAGTGTACAAATCAAGGCGGAATCTTTAAATCTATTAAATACAGAAAACACAAAGCATTCACTTGTTAGGACATCTGGGCGGGGATGTAGCTCAGTCGGTAGCGCGCTGGATTTGTCAGCGTGAGTTCGTCCCCACGTTCGGCGAGAGATTTATTTCTCAGAGTCAACTTTGTGTGCAGACTCTCCTCGGTGTTCGAACACCCCCGTGTGTACACGCAAGCACAAGACCAAGTGCGCACGAAAAAGATCCTGTAATCCATGTCAGAGTTCGGTGGGTTATAGAAACACAAAAATACCCAGCATGCTTCCTCCGAAAACGGCGTATGGCTGCCTAAATGGCGGGGTAAAAAACGGTCATACACGTAAAATTCCACTCGTGCAAAATAAAAACCCACGAGTGTACATGGGAGTTTCAGCCCACGAACGCAGAAGAAGAAGAAGAAGAAGAAGAAGAGGTTAGGACATCAAGGCTTTCAATGGGTCTGCTGTTGCTTTTCACTCTGGGAGCAAACAGAACTCAAGGGTTCAAACATAGTTCTGAGCATCGTTTACATTCAAGGATATAAAACCGAACTGCATCAGCAAGACATAAGAAAAACAATCACAATAAACTAGAGCAGCCGGTCGTAATTTAGCACAGCAGGAAAGACGGCTGTGGAAGTGTAGAAACAATGATACAGATAGTCATAGAGAGAAAGACAGGGAAGAAGAAGAAGAAGAAGAACAAGAAAAAGAAGAAGAAGAACAAGAAAAAGAAGAAGAAGAAGAAGAAGAAGAAGAAAAAGAAGAAGAAGAAGAAGAAGAAGAAGAAGAAGAAGAGAGGGGAGAGAGAGAGAGAGAGAGAGAGAGAGAGAGAGGCAGAGAGAGAGAGAGAGAGAGAGGCAGAGAGAGAGAGAGAGAGAGGGAGAGAGAGAGAGAGACCCACCTTCTTCTTCTGGGAGTTAAAATTCTCGATGATAACACCAATGAAGAGGTTGAGAGTGAAGAAAGAACCCAGGATGATGAAAAGCACGAAGTATATGTAGCTGTAAATGTTCACCTCGTCATCGGGCTGCTCGTCAACCTACCGTCATCATCATCATCATCATCATCATCATCATCATCATCATCATCATCATCATCATCATCGTCATCATCATCATCATCGTTAAAACCACCATCGTCGTTGTCATCATCATCACCATCAGCAGCAGAAGCAGCAACTTTTCCACTTCTGTTCTAACACTTATTTTGCATTCAATGTTGTGTCATATGCAGTGTACTAGCATCTCTTGTGTTGTATCCCAAATCTGTTGCAAGCTTACTGGATACAATTATCATGTCCTCAAATGAACAGGTTTTTCTTCTCATACTTCTCCGTCTCTGCCATGTAATATATATATGATTAAGATATTCATGCATGTAAACCCAAAAGAAAGCTAGTCTGAAACGAATGTTTAAATTTGCTTGTAAAAGCTTCACACTCTCTACTATCTTATCTTATTCACTATATATGATCAGAACCGTAAAGCATGTTAGCCCAAAAGAAAGCAAGTCTGAAAGGGATTCTAAATTTACACTTTAGATTCTTGAAACGTCTACTGTTCTTGTCAATCAGTAAGTCAGTGACTTTGCAAAATTCCTTCCTTTGAACGTAGCCTGACTGTAAGCTTGGTCTACTTACGCCTCTTGCGTCAATGGCGCAGTTCATAATATCGATCCATCCTTTGTAGGTGGCCTGAAAAATTACAACGTTTGTAAATTAGTTTCTTAAACACACAAGTGAGGAAGCATGTACAGCCAACGCTTTCACAACACGCACAATACATCTTCTTATCACAAATTGTCCGAAATGCACATGGTCTGGCGGCGTGATATCCAAGAAAGTTGAAAGAATAAGCGATTCTCATCCAGTACATCTCGTAAAACGAACACCAAACATGCCGCTTGTTATCACCCATTGACACCCATTTCTCATCATCATGCATTGATCAATATCAAAACTACTCTAAAAAAATGAAACAAACACAACTTCATTATTCTTTGTGTACTTCCCTCTTTCAAGATCAGTTCTTGCCCCAACCATTTGCAAGAGGGCAAAGCAGGTCACGGTTAGCAATGGTGCATTCCCAATTACTAGCGTACATTCAAGATATAATAACAACTTTCAAACAACCATTACTGAATCCCCTCCCCCCCCCCTCCCATTTGCAAGAACTGTTCTGGCACCTGCATCTTGGAAGAGAGCCAGACATGCCTGCATGACGTCGTCGATACAGACGCAGTGTTCATGCATTCCCACTAGCGTACTTTACCATACCACAACAACTTCCCAACGACCCTCACCAAAACTGTTTTCAGAGTCCACAACAACATTCAACCAACAAACCAAGGCCTTTCAACGGTTCACCCACCACTTGGAAGAGAGCCAGATAGGCTTGGATGACGTCGTCAAAGTTGACCTTGGCGTTGATCCACTCGAACCCTAAATCGGCGTCACACTGCGACTTGTTGTTGACGATGCTGACCTCAACACGGGTGCCGTTGGTGTAATAGCAGGCGAAGAAGCGGCCGCTGAAGAGCTGCACGCCCATGATGCCGAAGATGAGCCAGAAGACCATGCACACCAACATCACGTTGCAGATGCTGGGGATGGCCTTGATCAAAGCGTTCACCACCACCTGTAAGCACACAGTGGACAATGGTTGGTTAATGTTGTTGTTTTTAAAGCCGAACATCCGTCTCGAGGAGACAAAGCCTTGCTTTAGAAGAAGGCCACAGAGATACATTTAGTGTTGCTGGAGACACAGGATGTATTACAAGCACGAAATAACAAGGCTACATCTGTCTCTCCCGCGATGTTGGCCTTTAAGGTCCCTTCCACTCATATGGCTATGCGGGACCGATGCAGGTTTGTTTCCTTTCTCAATTCACATTGCAGACTTAGTGTTTGAAAATATTTACATTTTAAACATTGCAGAAACACATTGCACTGGTGAATCAGGACAGGGTGACAAAACTATTATTTACAGAACAAGGTTGCGCCGAATAACAATGATAGAGACAATGAGGGACGAAATAAACAGTCACACACGACACACACACACACGACACACACACACACACACACACACACACACACACACACACACACATACATACACACACACACACACACAGACACACACACAGACACACACACAGACACACACACACACACAAACACACACACAGACACACACACAAACACACACACAGACACACACACACACAAACACACACACACACACACACACACACACACACACACATACACACACACACACTCACCTTCATGCCCTCCCAGCGAGACACGGCGCGCAAAGGACGCAAAGCACGAAGAGTCCTGAGCGATCTGATGGAGCTCATGTTATCCAGCCCCGCGCTTTCCATCGCCAGCATGAAAATGGAAAGCTACAGAGAAAAGAGATTCATCATCATCATCATCATCATCATCATCATCATCATCATCATCATCACCGCTTGATAGTCAGCAAGAAGATGGACACACACACACACAAACACACACATACACACACACACACACACACACACACACACACACACAGACACACACACAGACACACACACACACACACACACCCAAGAAGATAACGCTTTTCAGCTATTCTGAGCTGGAGCTCCATTCAACTACTGTTAGACAATGAGAGCCAGGTGTGACTGCGGCGTGTATTGGGGGTATGCTTTGTGTGTCATTCGGCATAATCTTTCCGAGGACTGTGCAGATCGAAAGAAGAAAACAAGTTGGAGTCGTACACGAGAGTGAATGGTGAAGAAAGCACACAGACACCTTTTATCACACTTCGAACACACAGAGAGTCAGACAGACTGTCTGGCAGACAGGCAGACAGACAGACAGACAGACAGTCAAGACAGTCAGAGAGACAGACAGACTCACGGCGACGATGACAAAGTCTAGCCAACACCAGGCGTTGGTGAAGTAGCCCTTGAAGCCAAACGCCATCCATTTGATCAGCATCTCTATAATGAAGATGGCGGTGAAACACTTGTCCATGTACTTCAGCACCATCCCCATCACCGGTCGCTCCGGGAGGTGCACGTCTTCAAAGGCCTGCAACACAACATCAATGTGTCTTGTCACAGAATACACACTGCAGCACATCAATGTGTCTTGTCACAGAACACACACTGCAACACGTCAATGTGTCTTGTACCAGAACACACACTGCAACACATCAATGTGTCTTGTCACAGAATACACACTGCAACACATCAATGTGTCTTGTCACAGAAAACACACTGCAACTAATCAATGTGTCTTGTACCAGAATACACACTGCAAAACATCAATGTGTCTTGTACCAGAATACACACTGCAACACATCAATGTGTCTTGTCACAGAACACACACTGCAACACAACAATGTGTCTTGTCACAGAATGCACACTGCAACACAACAATGTGTCTTGTCACAGAATACACACTGCAACACATCAATGTGTCTTGTCACAGAATACACACTGCAACACATCAATGTGTCTTGTCACAGAATACACATTGCAACACATCAATGAGTCTTGTCACAGAATACTAGTAATCATCATAAATGATTGAAGTTAGTTCCCTTTAGTTCTCATCAGTCACGTGATCCCTTCCTCTGTATTTTATGTTATGGTTATTGTTGCCCCTGATGTATGGATGATTGGTGATGTTTTGAGTGTGCTGTGTATGTGAAGGACGAGAAGGCGATTGTCATTCAAATTTATCTAAAATTTTAATTTGTGTTCAATCATTCCTGAATGATATAGGTTTGATAAAAACACTATTCCCTCGTCCAAGGTCTCCATGAATTTGTCTTAACAAGGCAGGACCTAGTATTGGAGGGGGAGGGGCTTCCAAAATGAGACAGGAGTACAGTGGCTGGCAAGGCGGGTTGTTGGGAGTGTCTGCTCCCCCTATGCTTTTGAGATTTGAAAGGGGTATTTTGGGACTTACCTTTAGAAAAAAGGTACCTTGCCGGGTAAAGAGGGGGGGGGGGGGGGGGGGGGCTTCCAGAAACCACGAATCCCCACTCAAACCCAGCTGTGCTTAATGTTGTGGATAAACGAGATGCACTCATGCACACCGGCACACAGACATGCTCAAACAAAGAGTTAAACAGATAAAACGTACTAACAAAACTGATTTCTACAAACAACGAATATGACGAGAAGCAATGCCAAATGAATAAATTGGACTGAAGTAGGAACCGCAAATTTAACATGTTTTGTATGTTTGGTATCACTTTATCCATCCATACGATCACATAAAGAACTAATTCTGCTTTGAGCTGAACGTTTATACAGAAAGAGAACTCAGGACTCAGAACTTTATTACATAAGGATAAAGGTTTTAGGCTTAGCCTACTCTTCCAACCTGTCCTTGCAACATATATACAGAGAATAATTGTAAACAAGCAAAGACTGCGCACATGCACACACATACACACACACACCCACGTATACACACACACGCACGCACAAACTCACACACACACACACACACACACACACACACACACACACACACACACACACACATATATATATATATACACACACACATGCTCGCATACCTACACACATGCACATGCTATCATTTCATACCTAAAAGGAACAGTATCTAAGCAAAGTATTAAACTAGTAAAACATCAAAATAATGGTCGAGTATTATAAAAGAGAGAGAGAGAGAAAGAGACAGAGAGAGAGAAAGAGAGAGAGAGAGAGAGAGAGAGAGAGAGAGAGAGAGAGAGAGAGAGAGAGAGAGAGAGAGAGAGAGAGAGAGAGAGGGAGAGAGGGAGAGAGAGAAATAGAGAGAGAGAGACAGAGATAAAGAGAGAGAGAGAGAGAGGGAGAGAGAGAGAGAGAGAGAGAGAGAGAGAGAGAGAGAGAGAGAGAGAGAGAGAGAGAGAGAAAGTGAGAGAGATGGAGACGCACGAGTCAGACAGACACTGAGACGGATACCCACTAAGATATTGGACAAAGAGAGAGGAACAGAGAGGCATACTGGGAGAGACGGACACAAAGACACAGAGATATACGCCAGCGAGAGAGACGGATACACATACAGACATTGAGGCAGGATGGGGGGGGGGGGGGGGGGGGGGAGGGCAAGACAAAGCCACCACAGCCCACTCCCCTACTCACCAAGGCCATGCTGCTCATAACGATCATGGCGATGATAAAGGTCTCAAAGTACTTGTGCTCAGTGACACGGTACATGAAGCATCGCGCCTTCCACCAGGTCTGTCCCAAGGACGAATTGACCAGGTCCGTGCAGCAGGCCGGCCTCATGCAGATCTAAGCAGACACAGTCAGATAACCAGGAATTGCGTTAACCTGACATTTTCGACATTTACTAGGAAAAAAAGAAGGAAAAAATAACCAAACAGAAACCACAAAGCTGCCATGCGTGATCTGTAAATTAAAATCATCCACTTTTGAACACACTTTTCGTAACCAGTTGTAAACACTGTGTGGAATACTTTAAACATTCTACTTGCAAAAGCAGCAAATATTGTAAACTTTATTTTGTGTTAACCATATGTGCTATATTTGCAAGAAGAAGTATAGTAGTACTTTTTTAATATTTCGTCTGTCTTTAACACTCACTTTGAAATTTTGACGCAAAAGTGCTATTTTTTTGTTGTTGGTGACAGCCATTATTCATTCAATGAACGTGTAAAGAAATGCCAGTCAGAAAAATGGAAAGCAAGGCCACTGAACATCTGCCAGTGCTTATCATATATGTGACCCTCCACCACGAAATGAGTCGCATGTCACCTCGCGCAGTTCTGCGCTAGGCTTAATATAAGTCCGGGAAGTGTCTGGTAACAGTGTGAGGGTCACCTTAGTCACAGGCTTATAACTCAAACAGTTTTCGCTCTTTTCTAAAACGGGTTTCACCACTGGATAGAGCATAAAAAACTCTTTGGGAACATGTAAAAATATGAAAATCATGCAAAGGTGACATGCGACTCATTCCGTGGTGGAGGGTCACATATTCATTGACTAACCTTGCAGAGGCAGGCGTCAGGCTCCTGCTTATACACGACCTCCACCTCGTTAATTTCGGGGTCCCCGTCACCCTCCACCTTGCCCAGACCGAGGTCGGAGGAGAGGGAGGAGGAGGAGGAACTGACGTGGGACCCTGTCGGACTCTTCAGCGGTTTCTTCTGAGAGCTGATGCTGGACGCTCGTGACAGCTGCACGTGAGAAACGTATACTGTGGAACTCGTTTCCTTTAAAGAGTATTTTATTGGTAAACAGACACATGATAATATAACAACATCATTAAGAAGGAGCACAACAAGTTTAAAACTTATGGTAAGTGCTCACATAAACATTCCTGAAATTTCATGGCGGATTATGATCAATGCGACACATTTTGAAAAGAGAGATGAGACCCAAAAAAAAATATATATAAAAATAAAAAAAATTTAAAAAAAGGAAAAAAACGAAAAGGAGAAAAACAGCAAGGAAAACTTAGTTTGAATTATCGAACACAATCTGTGTCAATACCGAAAACGAAAACAAATACAAAACGAGAACGGAAGACACAACAAAATATCAAAACAAGTCGCGTAAGGCGAAAATACAATATTTAGTCAAGTAGCTGTCGAACTCACAGAATGAAACTGAACGCAACGCAACGCAGCAAGACCGTATACTCGTAGCATCGTCACTCCACCGCCCGTGGCAAAGGCAGTGCACGTGGAATTGACAAGAAGAGCGGGGTATTCGTTGCGCTAAGAAGGATAGCACGCTTTTCTGTACCTTTCTTCGTTTTAACTTTCTGAGCGTGTTTTTAATCCAAACATATCATATCTATATATTTTTGGAATCAGGAACCGACAAGGAATAAGATGAAAGTGTTTTTAAATTGATTTCGAAAAAAAAATTTTGATAATAATTTTTATATATTTAATTTTCAGAGCTTGTTTTTAATCCGAATATAACATATTTATATGTTTTTGGAATCAGCAAATGATGGAGAATAAGATAAACGTAAATTTGGATCGTTTTATAAATTTTTATTTTTTTTTACAATTTTCCGATTTTTAATGACCAAAGTCATTAATTAATTTTTAAGCCACCAAGCTGAAATGCAATACCGAACCCCGGGCTTCGTCGAAGAGTACTTGACCAAAATTTCAACCAATTTGGTTGAAAAATGAGGGCGTGACAGTGCCGCCTCAACTTTCACGAAAAGCCGGATATGACGTCATCAAAGACATTTATCAAAAAAATGAAAAAAACGTTCGGGGATTTCATACCCAGGAACTCTCATGTCAAATTTCATAAAGATCGGTCCAGTAGTTTAGTCTGAATCGCTCTACACACACACACACACACACAGACAGACGCACATACACCACGACCCTCGTTTCGATTCCCCCTCGATGTTAAAATATTTAGTCAAAACTTGACTAAATATAAAAAGAAGATGGGCCCCAAGTAATATATTTAGAAAAACCCACACCAACATCGAACTAAGGTGTCCCAAAGCGGTTTGATTTCTCAATATAGCTTTGGACAACAACAAAAATAGCACTATTTTCAAATATGGAAATGTTTGAATCACCTGTCAAGAGTGTGTCAATATTAACAAATTCTGGAGCTAATGTACCGATTGTTGCGGTTCTTGCATCATTAAACAGGGGACATGATAGCAAATAGTGATGAACAGTTTCAGCAAAATAACCACAAGAACATTCCGGGTTGTTTACTAGGTGGCGATTAAACATATCATATTGTAAATCACTCATTCCAAGTCTTAACCTGCAATGCAAAACTTCAGTTTTGCGATTTGGGGAATAGTAATATGGTGGAATTGAAATATCAAAAGCTGTGAAATGTCGCTTGAACAGACCAACAGAATCACATTGTTGTATATTTTCAGGCAACTTATTCCAGAGACTAGTTGCAGAAGGAATAAAAGATGACTTGTACAAATCTGATTTACACTGGGGAGTCTTACGCTCTAGTGGGTGTCTGTGGTGGTAGGGATTTAGGTCAGAAACAAGAGGTGGCAATAAAACGTTGAGGTAATTTCGTACATTGCCGTGGACCATTTTATAATATAACATTAATTTGTGACGGCGTCTTCGCTCTGTAAGTGGTATAAAGCCAGATTCTGTATACAATTTTTCGTGTGAAGTGCCCTTAACAGCACCAACAATAGAACTCGTTTACTGTGAGCTAAGCAAAAGTGAAAACTTGGTTATAGTGAATGTTCAGTTATAGTGAAATGTTGCGTCATTGTGAAATTTAGGTTATTAGGTTAAAGTGAAATTCTGGTTATAGTGCGTTTCAGTTACACTGAAATGCTGGTAAAAGTAAATTCCGGTTATAGAGACATTTCGGTTAAACTGCAATCTTTATTCGAGTAATATTTTGGTTGGAGTAAAATTGTGCATTATAGAGAACGATTTTGTAATTCCAAACCACTTTGCAAATATCGAATGTCTTACCGAGAACGAGAAAGTTTGATTGCTGTAAGTCTTACGCTCTTTATCCCAGATGTTAAAAGTAAGTGCATTTTATTTGTGAGGGTTGGTTGGATTCACATAAGGAAATACTTTCCATTGAAATGTGGCAAGAAACATCAACTTTCTCAGCATAATAAGGAATAAGAGCTGCTGAAAAGAAAAATGCTGAAAAGAAAAAAAGTGAATCATCAGAGATATTGTACAAGTTATAGTATCTCTGGTATGAGCTGCTGCAAATATGAACCGCAAAGGTCACATGAAGTAAGTCTACTCACTGGAGTGACAATTCAACAGGAGGAAATGATATTATAATGCTGTGTCGACGAACATCTCACGAACGGCCAGGGGGCGAAGAATTGATCAAATGTAGGATGAGGATGGGTGGGTGACAAAAGGCTGATAATTCGAAACACGGGAGGCTTTTTTAACCACTGCAATCATGATAAGCAAGAGTTGCTCCTTCTTAAAACAAAATAAGAACAATGAAAACGATCTGAGCTCCAATAAGCGAGACGACTCACAATGTCCAATGTCGAACGTGCTGTGCAAGAATTGTTTTCTTTTCAGGCAATTTGATCAACAACCACAGAATGTAAAACATGGACAAAAAGGGAGGATGATATAGCAGAAAGGAAAAACTAAGGTGCAAAGATCCTTCGTAAAAAGACAAAACTAAAGATAAAACAAACACGGTTGATGCCTGTGGAATGTAAAGTTCTTCGCGGTAGTCAACCTCCTACAAGTATTAATTTTGTTTGTTTTTTGTTTTTCAAGTACAGTAAAACCTCCCACTAACGACCTTGAAAATGTAAAATGGAGGGGTCTTTATTGGGAGTTTGGGAGGTATAATTGTTTCCACAGGGGAGGCAACTGTTGGGTAGTTCGGTCTTACGTTATCCCATTTTGGTTCCCATTTGATGTGCATATGGATTAGCATGATGTATGTGCATACATCAGCGCACAGACAGGCAGACATAACACACACACACACACACACACACACACACACAGACAGACAGACAGACACACACACACGGCCTCATAGGTAAAACTCGGCCATTGTCCCCGGGTAAGAAGGTTAGTCTCTGTAAAAAGGTCAAAGTCGTTATTGACCCTATTTTGGTAGGTCGGTAGTCTGAAAAAGGAGGGCGTCATTCTTGGGAGGTTGGTTACAGTGTAAAAGGCATCCGTGCCCAGAAATTCGGTCGGCAAAAGGAGGGGGTCGTTCTTGGGAGAGGTCGTTACGGGAGGTTCCACTGTATTAAACGTTGCTTCTAGATTTCTTTGGCACGCGGATAGCAAATCAAAGAGTTGAACTGGTGGAAAGAGAATAAAAGTTCAAAAAGTAAATGTTCGATGGGTGAAGTGCTCACATTGGATCCTGACTGGCTTGTCACCACCTTTTTCTGCGAGCTGACGCTCGAAGCTCTAGACAACTGTAAAAGGAAACAAAATGAAAGCATGCAGGGGGGTAAGGTTTACCAGGGTTGAACACAAGGAACCAAATCACAAGAATATGTTGGCCAAAACAACGCCTTCCTATTTTGAATAAACGATCATGTTAAGCCCACATAGATCTTTCCAGGGTTTTTCATGGGATAAAAGCATTATTCCAATTAAACACGTTTCACAATTCAACAACCAAGCTGCTTTTGGGGCAGAATTGTTTGTTTTTGCGTATTTCATTTCTTGAACTAATTCCGCAGATTGGCATAGGCGTCAATAACAAATTTAATTTCGCAAAAAATGGGAATTTATGCAACAGATCATGACCGTACATGATTTATACTATTTCTCTGTCGTCTGCTCCTGAAGCAGACGATTTTGTTTTGGAGCAACCCGTATGACACGGGATGGGGTAAAACAGAGGATGATGGGTAAATTCTAAATATAGCCCACAATCATCCTGACTGCAAACAGTGACAGCCGAAAATTAATATTTGATGAGCTTTGGAGGAGTAGAAAGCGACAATAATCCCGGCGAGTATCATTGTTTTTTAAGCTTTTCTGTTTTGATATCGTACTGCTATCATGGGCTTTCAATTGAAGTGAAAAACTTCGTGAGAGGGTAGTTATAGTGTGCAAAAGCTTCGTGTACTACTCTGCAAGTGCAACAGGTCGGACCTACTTTGGAAGCGTGGGTATTGGTTCCTTCTGTCAAGATGGTTGAACGTGCTACGGACACTCGCATGCACGAAGGCTCGGGAAATTCGTTCAGCGTGGTGGGGGGAACGGAAGGCGTGTCTGCGAGAGCTTCAATGTTGAGCGAGCCTCGGTGCATTTCCACGGCGTGGGTGGGGCACGAGTCAAGGATTTGACAAGCCCCGCCTTTGTTCGGAAAGTGCGCCGGGTGAAGCCAGACACTCTTGTTGCAGGGCCGGACCCAGGGGGGGGGGGGGGGGGGGGTTTCCAGGGGTTCCGGAACCCCACCCCTGGAAAAAGCATGTACCTTGCTTTGACTTTTACTAGTTTTAGCACCAAAACAATGCTGCTCTTAACCCTCAAAACAAGGCCCAGAATGCACCAGATTGCACAGATTTTAACCGTTTTTCAAACATTTTCCGGGGGAGCATGCCCCCGGACCCCCCTAGTTCGCGCGCCTGCAAAGCAGGCGCGCGCTTGTGGCTTCGCCACTTCGCCACTTCGCTGATTTGCCCCCCCCCCCCAAAAGGAGGAACCCCCCCCCCCCCTTACAACTCATTTGGTCCGGCCCTGTTGTTGTCATGATTGGCGACAACGATCGTGTGCATTCATGCGATGTGGAAGAGCTGTCGTCAAACATAGTGGCGTCGGCCTCCTATTTCCACCGTGCGCTGGGCGTTCCCCGAGTTTGTGTGACACAACTATTACCGAGATGTACGAACTACCGATCATGCGTACTGTATGACAGGAAGGCTTTTCTAGCCAATGCAGAGATGAAAACCCTGATCAAAGACATAGATTATATGCATTTTGTACAGTATGATTTTGCACGTTTCGAACATGAAAACCCAATGCGTTTCGCTACATTGTCCAGGTATTACAGGGATGGCGTGCACTTGACTGATCAGGGCTACTATGAAATGTACAAAGTTTTCCGATCTGTTGTCATTCGAGCTGTTGCAGCTCTAAGTGTAGAATGATTTATATGTGAAAACCGATCCTCAGGGACGTGCAGATGAACTGGCAATGCAAGGCAGTCGTAGTGGGAGGTAGATGCTGAATGTGCCATGGTATATGTGTTGAAATGCTTTGTTTTATTGATGACTGTTACAGACAATGACTGAATGAGACACAGTTGTGTTAATTAGTTGAGAGGGCCAGTAACTAAGCCCTTAGATACACCAGTGATTAGTACACGGTTGAGAGCGCGTATCTGCCCTTAGATACACCAGTACAATATAATAATAGAGTTGAGAGGGCTGCTATGACGGAGTGCTATGCCCTTAGATACACCAGTATATCATATTAACAGGGTTGAGAGGGCTTCTATGCCCTTAGATACACCCGTACGTTATGATACTAATATGTGTAACAGGGTTGAGAGGGCCACTAGGCCCTTAGATACACCATTATGTGATAATTGCCTGGTTGAGAGGGCCAATAGGCCCTCAGATACACCAGCAAGTAATGGAATTACACCAGTATATCATATTAACAGGGTTGAGAGGGCTTCTATGCCCTTAGATACACCCGTACGTTATGATACTAATATGTGTAACAGGGTTGAGAGGGCCACAAGGCCCTTAGATACACCATTATGTGATAATTGCCATGTTGAGAGGGCCAATAGGCCCTCAGATACACCAGCAAGTAATGGAATTACTATCCTTGGGTAGAGCAATATGTGGTGCCAATACAATGGCGTCATCGTGGAAGCAGTACCGTCGCCTCCTTGACAATAAGGATGGGTTGTTATACCGGTGTCTGGTCGAATTATCACCACAATTTATTCAGCTAACAATCAATTCTCTCCACAGTGGTGATTGGTTGTTGTTTTCCTGCCGAACAGGCAGGAGTCTGGACTATCAAGAATGATTATAAAATCAAATGGTTGACATCTACCTATATATATGATGTTATGCTGTGCAGACCACTGACTGACCATGCCTCCGGTGAGAACTAGAGCGGTGCCTAAGCGCTTTGCAGATGCGCCAGTTAGTGCCCGTGGACGACCAGCCAAGCGAGGAAGGCAGAGAGGTGCGTCCACAAGCACCACAGCTGAGGGGGCCGCAGATGCTGCACCAGCCTCCACTGTCCTGTCCGACCAACGCTTGGCAGCAGGTTTTGAGGCGGTGATGGCACAGCTTCAAGCCATGAAACAGACAAACATTCAGCTGGCGGCTCGTATGGAGGCGGTGGAGAAGGCACAGGCGTCACCCACAGCAATGGGAGGATCCCCTGCAGGAGTCGCACAGCCTGTTCCGTCCAACAGTGAACACCACCAGGACGCTGTGGTGCACAATGTGCACAGCACTGTCCTCCGGACGGTAACAGGTGAGCCTGGGGTGACCCATGTCCCAGTGGACTTGCACATTCATGATCAATTGAAGCACGCGATTTGGCAAGGCCAGTTTGTAGAGTTTGCGGATTTGCTCCACCAGGACGCTGACCCAGAGTACATACTGTCCGTGGACACCTCTGGCCAACCAAGCCTCACCCTAGCCCAAAAGTCCAAGCAGAAGAAATTGTCCTTTACAAAATGGGGTGAGGCCTGGAACCTTTTTCAGTATGTTTTGACGCAGCAGCCCAACCAGACCTGTGCACAGACTGGTTTCTCTAAACATTACGAAGTGATCTCCAGTCTGTTCCACCCGGGACATGACTGGGACTTCTATGACATAAGTTTTAGAACCATGCTAGAAAAGGGGCTTGTGAAGTGGGGGGGACAAGAATTTTGACCTGGCTTTTGAAGCCAAACAAAGAGAAGGGCAACATGGGGGGCAACAAAAAACAGGGAAAATCCGGATCATCAGAACCTTCTTGGGTCCCCAAGGGCCATTGCACCTTTTTTCATAAATTTGGATCTTGCAAATTCGGTGACAATTGTCGCTTTTCCCATGCCTGCGTGAATTGCGCTGGGCCCCATTCAGCGAAGGCTTGCCCTGAAAACCAGTCCTTTCGCGGTCAGAAGTCCGACCGATACCAAAAAATTAACAACATGCCCACTTCCACCGCAGGCCCCAAACAACAGTAAATAATTTTTCCCACATGCCGACAGGGATCCTGCGCCATTCCCACCCCTACCATCCGACCTGAAGTCATAGACACTGCACAGATGCTGATTGGCAAGGCGTTAAGTGCCTCATCCAGTAGTCTGTACCCAAGAGCTTGGCAGCTTTTCAAGCTTTTCATAACTGAAAGTAATATCTTTTGGGAATGTCGAGTAAGCGAGCAAACTGTCCTGCTTTTCATTGCATATCTCTATCAAAAAGGCTACGCGCCTGCGACAATTTCTTCCGTGATTTCCGCGTTGAGTTATGTGCACAAGTTATCTAGTGTGTCTGATCCGACTTCATCTTACATAGTCCGTAAGTCGATGAAAACTCAGGGGCGGATCAGATGCTTTGTAAGGGGGGGTGCACTTTGAATTGAAAGTGAATGTGATGGGCGCGAAGCGCCCGAATTTGCTAGGGGGGTCCGGGGGCATGCACCCCCGGAAAATGTTTTGGCCCTAAGAAGCAAAATGGTGCCATCTGGTGCCATTTGAACTTAGAAATGGTCATAGAATCAGCTTTCCAAATTTTATTTTTTTTTGCTGGAGGGGGGGGGGTGCACCTGCACCCTGTGCACCCCCCCTCGTCCGCCCCTGAAAACAGCACATAAACTTAAACCTGCAAACGACAGTCGTCTTCCTATTACTGAAGAGATCCTAGAACAACTGGTGAAAACCAGTAGACAAGCTTTTCAAAATATTTATCTCACATATCTTTACCCATCAATGTTTTTGTTAGCTTTTCATGCTTTCCTACGGGTCGGGGAAATAACAGAATCAGATCACACACTTGCTTTCTCCGATGTGACCTTAACGGATGACTCTATTCTTATTTCCTTCAGATCTGCTTGCACTCAGCTGGTAAGCATCAAGAAGCCGGTGTAACCACAGTGGCTAATCCACTCATATGCCCCGTACAAGCTCAAAAAGAATACATAGTGAAAAGAGGGCGCAGGCCCGGCCAGCTCTTCATGCTTAATGCTTTCAAAAGTTATATTCGCTTACCTTAAACAATTCAGGGAGTACACTGCAAACAAGATTGCTGGTCATAGGTTTAGGTAAGCATTCAGTCAATCACAAAAAGTCCTCATCCAGGAGGTTGGCCTGGGTTTGGACCTATGTCGAGGAAGCTAAGTCCAAAAAATTACATACATAATTCAGTCAACAAGGGAAGTTCTTATCCAGGAGGTTGACCTGGGTAGGGACCTACGTTGAAGATTGAAGTTGATAGATAAACCAGGTTACAGAGGGCAGGAGGCTGGCAGGCATGGAGGTTGGCCATACGCTGTCAGCCTCGGTTAACGTAGGTAATAATAGCAAGTCGTTCAGGTATAACTTTTCGCATAATAACCAAAGTAGGGAGGTTGACCCTGCTTAGCTGCTGTGCACGGGATCTGGTGTGAGGTTGCTGTGTAATCTCTTTTAAGTTGTATTAGAGATACCACAGTTGTGGCGGTCAACGCCCACACTCGTCATATTTTGTACATATCAAGAACGGTTTTATTCATGTGATGTTATTATGTCATTATCTAGGCAGCATGAATGACTGAGGGAGATTTGATTATGTCATTATCTAGTCAGCATGAATGACTGATTCTTTTATGAATACATGAGAGAGTGTTAAAATGTGAAGATTTGTGTTTGTGGTCACCTGCTTGACCACGTGAAATGTTGTTTATTTGATAAGTTTTGTTGGTGGTCCCGCTTGAATGTGAGAGTAAGTTGTACAATGTTACTGTGTGTGTGTGTGTGTGTGTGTGTGTGTGTGTGTGTGTGTGTGTGTGTGTGTGTGTGTGTGTGTTTGGTAACCCTTCTACAGCGGGACCACCTTATTTTGTCATGTATATATATTTGCATCCACTCTGGCGCTTTATTAAATAAAGTGCCCATTTCAATCTCAACTTTGGTCTGGTCTTAGTGTGTTGCATACATGATTTTATGTGAGCTTGTGAACATAAATAACAACTGTGTAGAGAAAGCAGCCAAACTGTTAGTTTTGGTAATGTTTGTTTGTTTGTTTGTTTGTTTGCTTAACGCCCAGCCAACCACGAAGGCCATATCAGGGCGGTGCTGCTTTGACATTTAACGTGCGCCACACACAAGACAGAAGTCGCAGCACAGGCTTCATGTCTCACCCAGTCACATTATTCTGACACCGAACCAACCAGTCCTGGCACTAACCCCATAATACCAGACGCCAGGCGGAGCAGCCACTAGATTGCCAATTTTAAAGTCTTACGTATGACCCGGGCGGGGTTCGAACCCACGACCTCCCGATCACGGGGCGGACGCCTTACCACTAGGCCAACCGTGCCGTTTTTTTGTGGTTATGTGCCCAAGAAAAAAGATGCTCTTACCCCATGCAAAAAGAATGAACAAATCTACAAGGTAGTTTACAAGGAAAGGAAACTATCTGAAAGTGAACGCTCTCGTCTTTAGCTATTGGGGTCGTTCAAACAATGCATTGTGACAACGTGTACTCATATTGAGTTTTGTGATGCTCTATCTAAACTGAACACAATATTGCTTAACTTTGTAACAAGGCATACGCTAATGTTCAATACTACAAGTGAAGGTCTGATTTTACTATCTTCCAGCTATTTATGGAAGACAAAAATGCAGTGAAAATGACGCACCTTTGCACCATCAGGAATGTCCTCGGGTGTTTTTTCGACTCCTGCAGACACAAATCACAGAGCAATCAGCATTTAAAACTAAAACAACAAATACTCTAAAAAAAAATTAAAAAAAGTAGAATAAACAATTGAATATAAAAGAAATGAACGAACGCCACAGCCCTTTTGAAATACACCACTACAATACTTTTTTTTTATCTTAAATTGAGACATCAAATCATTTCATGTAATACTTAATAATCTACACGTTGATTAACACGTTGCTCTGTGAGTCATTCTTTCTTTCTTTATTTGGTGTTTAACGTCGTTTTCAACCACGAAGGTTATATCGCGACGGGGAAAGGGGGGAGATGGGATAGAGCCACTTGTCAATTGTTTCTTGTTCACAAAAGCACTAATCAAAAATTTGCTCCAGGGGCTTGCAACGTAGTACAATATATTACCTTACTGGGAGAATGCAAGTTTCCAGTACAAAGGACTTAACATTTCTTACATACTGCTTGACTAAAATCTTTACAAAAATTTACTATATTCTATACAAGAAACACTTAACAAGGGTAAAAGGAGAAACAGAATCCGTTAGTCGCCTCTTACGACATGCTGGGGAGCATCGGGTAAATTCTTCCCCCTAACCCGCGGGGGTTTCTGTGAGTCATGCACAAAGTCAGATCGAGTGACAGTGGATTGTATTCCTCCCTCAACACTCCCCTCCCTTCAACCTTAACCCCCCCCCCCCCCCTGCGTACTCTTAAAACCTCACTCCTCCCTACCTTTCAAAAAGTGTCCACATCAATCAGCTGAGAGACATATGAATCTCCATACCCGTCAACATATCCGGACCATGAGGAGGAAGCATTATCACTCACTTAAAATACTACAGAGGTGTGCCCAACTGTCCCCAGCATAAGAGGGTTGTCACAAAACTGTGTGATTCTCCCAGGCAGGGGTTGAGCTACAATTTGGAAACCATCTGACAGGCATTTTCAAAGATGGCAAGATCTTGTCTGTACTCACGCTGTTAATTGCGTCACACGTGCTGAGCATGAAAACCCTGAGGTTTCTTTCTGACTGAAGACAACTTCAGCTCCTGAATTCATATGTTTGTTATGAAAGACTGCTTTTCCACGTTTAAATTAAACAAAGTTCGGTTAAACATTTTGGCTGTGGGCTGTGCGTTGATAATGAGACTGGGCTGACAAGATTTTACGTAAGCTAAGGTCTCTAACAAAAGAAGGCAGACATGATGGTAACATTTTAAAACGAATGTTGCCAATGCCTCACCATATATACTGGCCACCAACTTTGTGGACAACCCTTGTACCCCCCTTTCAAGGCACTACCGACCAGAGGGACAGACAATTACCAACAACGCCGTCAACCAGTGGGTCCTTGCCGTTTAGTTCCGGGGACACTTGCATGGTTCCTGGGGGTGGCTTGCCTTTCCCTGTCTTCAGCCTGACCTTGAGACACACGATGACCTTGACCTTGACCCAACAGCCAAAGCGCCGGAAGCGGTCGAAGGCCTCAGCCAGCTTGTTTGGTTCCTCTTCCGTTTCAGATTTCTGGAGGCTTTCCGCGCCGAATGAGCTCAGCAGCAAGGCAAGGAAAAGGTTGAGAACCTAAAGTGAGGAGACAACGCGTTTTTTTCTTTAAGTGTTCAGGACCTGCCAGTGCGGTGGAGAAGAACGTTCTTTTTTTAATCAGTGCAGATAGGCAAAATGAAATGTCCAGAGCCTGTAGTAAGAAGACAAGTTGTTTTTTCTTTAAAACACTCTGTACCTGCGTTTAGGAGAAGCGTTTCTTTTAATCCATGAAGATAGGCAAAAGAAAACATTCAGAACCTGCAGTGAGAAGAACACTTTCTTTAAACATGCAGGACCTACATGGAGGAGAATAACATTTTAATCAGTGATACGAGTAAGCAAAGGGAAAGGTTCAGAACCTGCACGGAGAATACACAGGTGTTTTAAGTTTTTTAGTTGTAGTTGAACACTAGACAGTTTCAGGATCAGTCAAGCCCTTTACAGTAACATTAGACCAGTTGACTGAATGAGAGAGAAGACAACGTTATAAGGTAAGAGTACAACTAAGGAAGAAGAAGAAGAAGAAGAAGAAGAAGAAGAAGAAGAAGAAGAAGAAGAAGAAGAAGAAGAAGAAGAAGAAGAAGAAGAAGAAGAAGAAGAAGAAGAAGAAGAAGACCAATCACGTACCACCAGGTTGCCAATGATCATGGTGAGTAGGAAGAAGGGTATGCAGGGCCAGCCAGCAACCCTTATACAATTCCACATAGACTCTATCCACTCTCCGCACAACACTCGGAACACGATCATGAACGAGTGCATGAAGTCACTGCAGAAAGATTTCAAAACAGTTAATGCTAGCCCACTCGTCACTCTCACTTCCGTTGTCATCATCATCATCGTCACTGTTGCTGTCGTCTTCATTGATAACCTTGACACACTCATACGTTTATTCATCATACTTGTTCGTTCTCATCCTTCATCATCATCGTCGTTACATCGTCCTTGCCACCCTCATCCACCATAGTTACATGTCAGTCGTCCCAATCCATCATGGTCGTCGTCGATGCAGTCATCCATCATAATTATGCATCATTATAATCAGCGTTGCCTGCTTATATTCTCCCTCTCCTTCTCCCCCCCTCCCCTCAGTTGTTCCAATTCATCATGATTGTCGTCGATGCCCTCATCCACCATACGCATCATTATAATCAGCGTTGCCTGCTTATATTCCCCCTCTCCTTCTCCCCCCCCTCCCCTCAGTTGTTCCAATTCATCATGATTGTCGTCGATGCCCTCATCCATCATATGCATCATTATAATCAGCGTTGCCAGCTTTATATTTCCCCTTTCACCCCTTTCCTTCTCCACTCCCCCCTACCCCACCCCCACCACCCCCAACACCACACTACCCCTCCAAGCACTCACCAGAAGTTCCACCTGGGCATAATGCCCCCCTCCTCTGGGAAGAGCGTGGAGTTGGTGAAGTTGACGTAGTACTCGCCGAACAGCTGCTGGCCCATGACGGCGAAGATGAAGACGACGATCCACAGGACGATGACGAGGTTGCCGATGGCGCTGACTGTGCGGGCCACGATGGAGATGAGCATGTTGAGCGTGGGCCACGACTTGGCCAGCTTGAACACTCGCAGCTGCAAGGAGGAGATGATAATGAATGTTCTAAAAAGATAACGATGATGATGCTGATGCTGGTGCTGGTGCTGCTGCTGCTGATGATGATTATGATAATGATGGTGATGATGATGACGCCATGACGAAAAGAAAGAAAGTAAAACAAGACAGACAGACAGACAGACAGACAGACAGACAGACAGACAGACAGACAGACAGACAGACAGGCAGACAGACATACAGAGAGCTTGAACAACTTTAACACACGCAGCTACAAGGAGAAGATGATAATGAGTTTTCCGAACAGATGATGATGATGATGATGATGATGATGATGATGATGATGATGATGATGATGATGATGATGCATGTTGGGAGTCTTCAAAGAAAGAACAAATCCGAGTAAACGAGTTTATGTATTACTAAGAAAGAAACGAAAGAAGGAAAATAAAAATAAAACATACGGACAGAAAGAAAGACGGCTTAAACAACTTGAACACACGCAGTTGCAAGGAGGAGATAATAGTGAGTGTTCGGAAAAGATGATGATGATGATGATGATGATGATGATGATGATGATGATGATGATGATGATGATGATGATGATGATGATGATGATGATGATGATGACGACAAAGTAATGAGTAAACGATTTTTGGCCTTCCTCTTTGTAGTGAAAGCTCCTTTGTTACTAAGGAAGAAAGGAATGAAAGTAAGAAACAAACAAGGAAAGAAAGTTCAATAGACAGAAAGAAAGAAAGAAAGAAATAAAGACAGACAGACAGACAGACAGACAGACAGACAGAAAGACGGACATACAGACAGACAGACAGACAGACAGACAGACAGATAACTGGAAAAGTTGAACACAAGCAGCTGCAAGGAAGATACAATGATACATATCAGGGCCGGACTAGGCGAAGAGGAGGGGGGGGGGGGGGGGTTGCCAGTGGTGGCCCAGGGGGATGTCCCCCCTGGCGGCAGGGGCGGATCAGTTCATTTTATGACTGGTTTTGTTGAAAAGTATATTGTGAAGATATGGGTGTGAAGGCGCGAAGCGCCAAGCTGACGGCGCGAAGCGCCTAGCTTGCTAGGGGGGTCCGGGGGCATGCCCCCCCGGAAAATTTTGAAAAAAAGGATGCAAAATGGTGCAATCTGGTGCATTCTGAGGATGATCATTACCAGTTTCAGGCAGCAGATTTTGTCACTGATTAATACCCCAAAAATTGAAACTCAATGTAAAATAAAGAAATGCATACCTCATTCAATATTTTTATTTTTTGGCTGGGGGGGGAGGGGGTCCGGAAACCCTAGAACCCACCCCCCCCTCCTTGTTGTGGGGGTCAGGGGGCGAAGCCCCCTGAAGCTGACGGGTAGGTCATATTCTGAGATAGGAAAATGGTCGCTCCTTGCATGAAACGGCATAAAATAAGCAATAATAAAAAAAAAATTAAATAAGTAAGGTACATGTTTAGGCTAGGGGGGGGGGGGGGTTGCGCAACCCCCATAACCCCCCCGGTAGTCCGGCCCTGCATATCATCAGGTTTTTAACCCATGGCAGACGTCGTAGACCTGCATCAGATGTGACCGGGGGCTTGTAAAAGTTCAGTTACCACAACACATTTACAAACAAACAAACAAACACAAGAACAAATAAACCCCATGCAAACAAACGTCTTTGAAAAGAGATTAGTTGACAAAGTGAGCAAATACAATGGCTGCTTTCAAATCCGAAAGCCCTCATGCCTGTATTGCACTGTGCCGAATATCCTTGCGAATATGAACATGTTGTATTCAGCACAAAAAAAGAGACGAATGGACAGGACAAAATATTGAAAATTCGAAGCCTTACCGATCATTGTGGATGCATACAAATCTGAAAGCCAACAGCACGGACAATCCTTGTAGTCAAACAACGTAAAGGAAAGGCAGCACATAATAAACAAGTCGCGTAAGGCGAAAATACAACATTTAGTCAAGTAGCTGTCGAACTCACAGAATGAAACCGAACGCAATGCCATTTTTCAGCAAGACCGTATACTCGTAGCATCGTCAGTCCACCGCTCATGGCAAAGGCAGTGAAATTGACAAGAAGAGCGGGGTAGTAGTTGCGCTAAGAAGGATAGCACGCTTTTCTGTACCTCTCTTTGTTTTAACTTTCTGAGCGTGTTTTTAATCCAAACATATCATATCTATATGTTTTTGGAATCAGGAACCGACAAGGAATAAGATGAAAGTGTTTTTAAATTGATTTGGACAATTCAATTTTGATAATAATTTTTATATATTTAATTTTCAGAGCTTGTTTTTAATCCGAATATAACATATTTATATGTTTTTGGAATCAGCAAATGATGGAGAATAAGATAAACGTAAATTTGGATCGTTTTATAAATTTTTATTTTTTTTTACAATTTTCAGATTTTTAATGACCAAAGGCATTAATTAAGTTTTAAGCCACCAAGCTGAAATGCAATACCGAAGTCCGGGCTTCGTCGAAGATTACTTGACCAAAATTTCAACCAATTTGGTTGAAAAATGAGGGCGTGACAGTGCCGCCTCAACTTTCACAAAAAGCCGGATATGACGTCATCAAAGACATTTATCAAAAAAATGAAAAAAACGTTCGGGGATTTCATACCCAGGAACTCTCATGTCAAATTTCATAAAGATCGGTCCAGTAGTTTAGTCTGAATCGCTCTACACACACACACACAGACACACACACACACGCACACACACACACACACACACGCACACACACACGCACGCACATACACCACGACCCTCGTTTCGATTCCCCCTCGATGTTAAAATATTTAGTCAAAACTTGACTAAAGATAACAAAAATGAAATCAAAAAGTGAATATCTATCAACAGATAAGATCAGGGCTCACCAATCTGAAAGCTCTCAGCACGGACAACCCTGGGAGTCCTTGGAAGCCAAGCTCGGCCAGAGACAGGAAGACGATGATGAAGTCGAAGATGTTCCAGCCATCTTTGAAGTAGCGGTGCGGTGACAAGGCAAAGACTTTGCAGAACGCCTCAAACGCAAAAATCGCCGTGAAAACCTGTTCAAAACAATTAGTACATTAAACGGTTGCCTTTTTCAGATTTTGTTTTAAATGGACCAGTGTTCAAATAGGTGAGAAGAGATAATGTAAATCGGCCCTGAATAACCTTCATGGGTTCAAATGGCAAAACAGGAGCACAAACTTGATGAGTTATTCATTAAACAGAAAATCTAAAGAAAAAACTCCGCGTTATAAACTTACAGTTCTTATGACAACATCCATGGACTTTTAATTCCATGCTCAAGCTATCTTAAGACAACTTCTGCTCTCTCTCTCTCTCTCTCTCTCTCTCTCTCTCTCTCTCTCTCTCTCTCTCTCTCTCTCTCTCTCTCTCTCTCTCTCTCTCTCTCTCTGCGATCTTTCCTCGACAGTGGTTGAATTAAAACATGTTTGTGTCAATAGCATTTACACCTTAATTTCAGTTGATACAAGCACGTGCATGCTTATGTCAAATAAACCATTGAAGTTTGAAGTCAATCTCTGGCCTGGAAAAAGAAAAAGAAAAAGAGCGCACTCTACGAGTGACAGCTCGTGAGCTCAGTGCACATGCATACCTCATTGGCACCACCTGTGATCACAGTGAGCGTTGCGCCCATCTCGTGGTGGTCTAGGGCCATGAAGAAGGTGTTGACCAGAATACACAGTGTGATGAACATATCCACAAAGGCGTCCATAATGAAGAGACCCATCAGTTCCTGGAAACAGCAAGACATCACAATAAACAAATCGTTAGTCTTAAATATATATTTTTTTTTTGGGGGGGGTCGGTATTTAAACAATGTGGTAAAATACAGTTTTTCTGAAAACAGCAAAGACATCTCAGTAAACAAATGGTTGGTCCTGATTTTGGGGGGGATTTTGTGTCTGTTTGTGTGTGTGTGTGTGTGTGTGTGTGTGTGTGTGTGTGTGTGTGTGTGTGTGTGTGTGTGTGTGTGTGTGTGTGTGTGTGTGTGTGTCACGATTTCAGTGACACGAGTGGGAAAGAAACTCTTTGTTGGGCGCCTTTCCCAAATTGCAATGTAATGCGCCTGTGCTGCCATACCGCATTGCGGAAAAGTTTTGGCTGAGAGCACGAAATTCACGTGGAAACAGTGCGGGTATCGGGTGATTTCGCTCACCGTTTAGAACACGTGTTCCAAGCATGCTATAGGGTGTCCAAGATGTAGGTGTGTTTGGTAGGCGACCAGTGATTGGTCAGGAAGATCGCTTGGTTTGGGGAAGCGATTGCTGATTGGTCAGGGAGATCACATGGTTTTTCTTTTCCCCGGCTTTCTTTCTTTTCGCTACAAGCTTTACAGACATCTTGAACACGCGGCCAGTACAACTGGCCTTGACACGGAACGATTCAAGGGGGGCAATCTCAGTCATCTGAAAGAGGGAAATCCAAACGCAATCCGCCTTGTTCGATTTTATGGGCTTGGACGATAGAGAAAAATAAGAAAAGCAAAAGCTGGAGTCCAGTCCGGACGAAACTGCTATCGAGAACGCAGAATTGATTTTTTCTGAGTTTTTTTTTAGCCGTAAGCGCCATTTCTCATTTCGAATTTCTCATAACTTCTGTTCACCGCAGTGAAACCAACAAAGGGGCCTCACTCTGGAAGAGTTTCCTGCTCCGATAAACATGGCGCTTACGGCTAAAAAAAAACTCAGAAAAAATCAATTCTGCGTTCTTGATAGCAGTTTCGTCCAGACTGGACTCCAGCTTTTGCTTTTCTTATTTTTCTCTATCGTCCAAGCCCATAAAATCGAACAAGGCGGATTGCGTTTGGATTTCCCTCTTTCAGATGACTGAGATTGCCCCCCTTGAATCGTTCCGTGTCAAGGCCAGTTGTACTGGCCGCGTGTTCAAGATGGCTTTACAGACGACAAGGTCTGAGTTTCCGTGACTAAGATTTGGAGGATTCCAACGCGTTGCAAGACTGGTTTAGGTCGACCAACGGGCTTCTGGCGTCAGTGCAGAACGCAGAAGGCTTAGGACGTGAGGGATTTGGCTACATACTTTCGCTGACGAGCGGGAGCCAAATATTCAAGCGGTTTGCTTGGGAGAGCTACGTTTTACGAGCTGTTGAGGTAATTAGCCGTTACTTTACGCTGGTGACCGGTCAATGTCTGTGAAATGTAAACTCTGTTTTGTTTCTCCATGATAGCGTATAACTTGCTCATTATAACGCTAAATTGTAATCTGTATATGGTTTTTGCAGATATGGAGAGGCGGAGAAAATGTCTTGAGTTGTTATTAAAAGTCTATCCTTGCAGGTACCACGTGCTCGCTAAAGGGGGAAGTTAGATATGTTTAAAGGTGGTAAAAAGGGGGATTGTTGGCATGGTCACTGCATCAATTGCTCTTGTTTCAGCTTGTTGCTGGTTGTTGCTGGTTGCTGCTGGAGACTTGCTGGAGGTGTTGTTGTACGTTTGCTGGACGTTTGCTACCTGGCTGCTACCTGTTTGCTGTTGAAGACGGGCTACACTGTTGCTGTCCTTTGTTCTACGGCTGTTACTGGTGTTGCTGCAACTTTCACCTGTATACACCACTGCGCCACTGTTTCATCGAATGGACCCTGGCTACACTGAGAGTTGAGTGCACCCATGCGTAAACGCCCCCCACCTTGTCATCTTTCTAACCCTTTATGAAGAACTTTGAGTTGTGAGTGTTAACGCCTGTACAGACTAAGACTTTTTACAGAGCAGCTAAGTGTTTTCTAGCTTTACACGGTTCAGCGTGTTCTTATTATTTCATAAACTCTAACTGGCTTTTGTCAGTTATTATTGCTTTACGACTTGGTCGTAAAAACACTTTTGGCTTCACGAGAAGAGGGAGGTGGAGAGTTAGTGTATATAAACTGACGTCAAGAACTTATACTTTTGTTGTTTCTAACTTTTTTGTGTGACTGCGAGAGTGGATCGTGGTGTGGTTGGTTAGTCAGTTAGCAGTAATTGACCGTTTTAGGTCATTCATTTGACTTTAAAACGTGACAGTGTGTGTGTGTGTGCGTGTGTGTGTGTGTGTGTGTGCGTGTGTGTGTGTGTGTGTGTGTGTGTGGATGGGGGGTTATTCAAGCAGTGTGGTCAAATACAGTTTTTAGTTGCCAACGAAACAGAAATTCTAACTCAGGAATGAGCCATACTCCTTAGTTGCACCGCGCTCTTTTCATCGCACCATTCGGCAGCAGTCAACGAGACAGTTAGGCTTTTTAGGCGGAATAAAAAACAAATGTCTGCCAAAGTGAGTAGTGTTCATGAGCGGGGATTGACACACCTGACGTGACCTCTTACTACTTTTTACCAAATTACCTATTTTATCAAAGTTTTTATCGATTGGTTTTACTACCAGAAGTTGTCTGATGGAACTGTCTACACAGAGGTATAATTTTCTACGCATTCTGTCCATGGATCCCAGAGCTTTCTCCATCTTCGTCGTTTGGCTAGCCATCACTGTGCAGTGCTCAGTAGGCCTCTTCAGCGACTTGTTCAGCCAGTTGGCAAGCAGCGATGACAGTGCGCTTGTTTACGCCGCTTACAGTGCACGCGTACCCGTACCCGTAGGCCTACCTCGTGTGCCTATCGGTGTTCGCTCTGATCGTCGCTGTTTCACCAGAGAGTACCTGTTGGACTTGAACCCGAGCAGTACTGCTGTGCCTCCCGTACTTGGATTACCTGATCGACAGTCGGGGCCTTCGTCGTCGCCTCGATCTGCCTCCAGCTGTGTACCCAGTGACGCTTCGTCGCTGTGTCGTCGTCTTCACGACCTTGGCATTCACTGCCATCAGCTACCATGCCTACGCATCCCCCCAAAGAAGGCACACAGGGGACATCGTCGCAGACCACGTCGGAGGAATGGGGCAGTGCTACCGACGCCAAAAGACTGTAAGTCTCGATCACACACCTTACTCCCCACTTCCACCATCACACCTCTCCGCATCGCACTTTTCAACGCTCAGTCTGTTTCTTCAACTCAGCAAGCATGTAAAAGAACAGAAATCGTCGAGTTTGTCACAGACAATGACCTAGACATTTTGATTTTGACCGAGACTTGGCTCAAGGAGAACCACGACAGTGTTATTGTTGACTTGACACCAGCAAACTATTCCCTGCGATCGTTTCCCCGCAGTGTCACTCGCGGTGGTGGAATAGCAGTGATCTTCAAAAACTCTCTCTCTAGTCATGTGTCGTTTAATTCGGTACTGCCATTTACACATCCATCCTTTGAGTGTGTACAAGTGACACTAGCCCTTCATCAGAAACCAGTTCACTTGTTTTGCATCTATAGGCCTCCTCCAAACTCAAAAAACAAATTGACTGATGCCATGTTTTTCTCTGAATTTCATGACCTTGTTGACCATTGTAACACATTGTCTGGAACTCCTGTTTTGCTTGGTGATATCAATGTTCATTTTGATGACTGCAACCACCCTTCCACTGTCAAGATGTTAGATATTTTAGATGTTTTTCAATTCACACAGTCAGTCAGTCATCCAACGCACAAGAAGAATCACATTCTGGATTGGGTTATGCATAGGCCTGATGATCATACTGTTCAATCTGTGTCTGTTACACATGTCTTAGCCTCGGATCATTTTTGTGTTTTGTTTGATCTGATGACCCAGTGTCCTCCTCCTCCACCCATGTTTAAGTCTGTCCGCTGTCTCCGTACGATGGATAAAGACGCTTTTAGGGTCGAGCTGCAGAACGCGCTGCCCCCCTCCCCCTCCGCTGACCAACTTGATGCCACACTTCGTGCTGCTCTTGACGTTCATGCCCCCGTTTCACGTCGCCGTGTCCGTCCGTCCAAGTCCGCACCGTGGTATTCCAATATCTGTGTCGAACTGCGTGATGCCAAATGTGACCGTAGGCGTGATGAGCGCAGGTATCTTAAGACTGGTCTTACTGTCCATAAACAAATATTTCAAGGAGCAAAGGACATTGTAACTAAGTTAGTACACGCAGCAAAGACAACCTTCCTCCAAACCCAGATTATTGCTTGCGATTCAAGCAAAAAACTGTTCGATATTTGCTGCCGGTTGACCGGCCGCAGTAAGGTATCCCCACTTCCCACTGTTTTCCCCGCTAGTCAGCTGCCAGATGTATTCAGTGATTATTTTATCAAGAAGGTTTCTGATATTCGTTCTGAACTTGATCAGATGAGTGCACATTCTGCTTCCTCCAGTCATGTTGATGTTCTCACTGATTGTTCTTTTCCATCATTTCAGCCAATCAGTGAAAAAGACCTTAAATCCATTATTCTGAAGTCCAAACCAACAACTTGTCCACTTGATGCCATACCCACACCATTGCTTTTTGAGAATCTTGATGTGTTGTTGCCAGCTCTTACTCAAATTGTCAATGATAGCCTGTTATCTGGTGTTTTTCCATCATTGTTCAAAACTGCACTTGTCAAACCACTTCTCAAAAAAACTAGTCTTGATGTCAATATTTTGAAGAATTATCGTCCTGTATCTAATTTATCATTCTTGTCCAAAGTTTTTGAAAAGGTAGTTTTGAAGCAGCTGTTGTCATATTTGAACACCCATGATTTGATCTCGCACTCTCAGTCCGCTTATCGCCCTTCTCATGCTCACTGTACTGAAACAGCCCTACTTAAAGTAATCAGTGACATTCTGTCTGCTCTGGATGGTGGTGATGTGTCAGTGCTTACCCTACTTGACCTTTCTGCAGCGTTCGACACGATTGACCATGTCACGCTTCTCCATAGACTTCAGACTCTGTACGGCATATCCGGTCCACCGCTAGCATGGCTTGAGTCCTATCTCATTGGCAGGACTCAGGCTGTGCTTGTCGATGGCCAGATGTCTGCTCCAGCCCCACTTTCTTTCGGCGTTCCTCAAGGTTCAGTACTCGGTCCCATCCTTTTTATCATGTACACTAAGCCCCTATCCACACTGATTCAAAACCATTCTGTTTTAAATCAGTCTTTTGCTGATGACACCCAGCTGTATAAACCCAGTCCCCCTGCAGAGACACATTCCGCCATCCAGACCATTCAGACATGCATCACTGATGTTAAATCTTGGATGGTCGATAACAAACTCAAGCTGAATGATGATAAGACTGAAGTCTTACTGTGCAAAACGAAGAACACTACATTTCCCTCTCCCCAATCTGTTTCTGTTCAAATAGGCAATACCGACATTCTTTTCTCACCATCAGCTAGAAACCTTGGATTCACCATTTCATCTGACATGACCCTTAACAAACATATATCTTTAGTCTGTAGAGCAGCTTATTTTGAGCTTCGTAAGATCAGCACCATTCGCCACACACTCTCCTCTCAAACAACTAACACTCTTGTCTGTGCCTTTGTTCTTTCTAAACTTGACTACTGCAACTCTCTTCTCTCTGGCTGTCCTCTGTACCTCCTGCATAAACTACAAAAAGTCCAAAACTCGGCAGCACGCCTCATTCTCAAAGCACGAAAACGAGATCACGCAACACCACTTCTTCACACACTGCACTGGTTACCTATTCAAGCCCGCATTGACTACAAACTGTCCACCCTCTGCTTTAACTTCTTTTCTGGCTCGTCTCCTGCTTACTTATCTGAACTCCTCACCGTCTATTCTCCAGCAAGACAACTCCGTGCCTCTTCTGACTGTCGCATCCTTACCATTCCACACACCAAAACCTACGGACAACGCACTTTTACTTTCTGCGCACCCACACAATGGAATTCTCTCCCCTTTCACATCCGCCACTCTCAGTCACCCCAAGCATTCAAACGAGCACTTAAAACGCACCTCTTCAAGAAATACAACCCCTGATTTTGTTTTCTCAGTCCATCAGTAGGCTACATGTAGTGTATTTGTTGTTTTAGTGATAATGTATATAAACATCTAGGACTGTTTTCAGCATTGTTGATAACATGTTCTGTTTGATTAAGGGTATTCAACTGGTATTTCCTTGTTTTTTACTACCTATTTTATTCATGTTTTTATTACTTAGTTAGTGGAAGAATCTTTTGTAATGTATGTTTGATAGTGTATGCTTTTAATTAAGCGTTGTTGACTATGAATGTAGATGTAAATGCTTGTATAACTGTGTTATAATTTTAAATGTGTCAAGCGCAAAGACCATAATTGTAAAGTTATGATGTTGCGCTATATAAATGCTCATTTATTAATATTATTATCATTAACCCCTCTTCGTGGCATTCTCAGCGCTAAAACAAGGCACATGGCTCAGAATAGCGAGAGGAAATGTACTCAAGAATAATATTGATAATGCAATATTTGATACAGAACTGTAAGCCTGGATCAAGAGAGAGAGAGAGAGAGAGAGAGAGAGAGAGAGAGAGAGAGAGAGAGAGAGAGAGAGAGAGAGAGTGAGAGAGGGAGAGAGAGAGAGAGAGAGAGAGAGAGAGAGAGAGAGAGAGAGAGAGAGAGAGAGAGAGAGAGAGAAAACACACACACCTGTAACCTAGTGAAGAGGGGTGAGCAGTCCCAAACACAGCAATAGCGGTATAGTTTGTCCTTGAGTGTTGTCTGAGGCTCGCTCATCACGCTGAGAAAACTCTGCCGATGTTCTGTGGCCTGGTCTAGAATGTCCTTTAGAACCATCACATCTGAAACCACCCGTCATGGCATCATCATCTTCATCATCATCATCGTCAACATCGTCATCGTCATCATCATGATTATCATCATCATCATCATCGTCATCGTCGTCGTCGTCGTCATCGTCGTCGTCGTCATCGTCGTCGTCGTCGTCGTCGTCGTCATCATCATCATCATCATCATCATCATCATCATCATCATCATCATCATCATCATCATCATCAACATCATCATCCTCATCGTCGTCGAATTAATATTTGTTTAAACATCCAAACACGATGCACAGAACGTAGCAAGTCTGTTGGTTTCTGGTATGTATTTAATTGGACGAAGGTTCTCGTTTTCATCTAAAAGTCTGTGCAGGTTTGTGATGTTTGACATGATTGTTAACATGTGAAGGCAATGTATGTTTAGCACACTTTCTCCGCTGTTTGTTATTACCTTTCATCTCAACGTTTTGTCCAGTTGGTGAGGAGTTGAGAAAGGGATTGCTGGCAGACATTTTCTTCTTCTCTGCTGCTTGGCTGTCCATGCTGTTAAGTGAATCCTGAAAAATTCAAACAATTAGTTAACAGTTGCAGAAAACGTGAAAACGCAGCAATATCAGCGTCATGAAAACAATCTAAATCCAGCTAGGTTTTGCTTCCGAGGTTTCAAAATCAACATCAAGATAAAAACAAAGTGCTGGAAAACAGGTGGAAAAAATACAGGAGTCTGCAAACTTTGACAACATAGTAAGAAAAATACACTTCCCCCTTTAGTCAAAAACACAAGAAAGGATTTGTTTTCCTCCACCGCCAGATTCTCACTTTACAGCTGAGAAAAGTCAGCAAACACATACCCATGAATTTGTGCAGTATATTGGTTTGATAAAAACAGAGGAAGTTAAAACCCATGCAGGAAGCGTGTACGGTCTTTACAAGCAAGCCTGCAGGTTGAAATATGACATGCTCGACAAAGCAAGAGTCAACGTACGTCAAAAGCAGGCATCTCAACACGGGGATCGGGTAAACAGTCGAAAAGCATATGCCTCTAAAGCAGCCCTCTGGCTAAGCATTATACACTAGCACCACGATCTATGTAAACATCTGGCATGGACTAAACATGGACGAAAGCAATAGGATGGGTTAACAGATATCATTCTCCAAGTCGGTCATCCATGTCCTTGTCTATAGAGAATTGCTTCCTGAATTAAAAACCATCATCCACTAGTCATACTAACATGTGATTGTTGCTGTTCTCTTGTGTGAATGCGTTGTCGACTCACCAAAATACAAACTTCTAAATGAAAGTTAGAGAATCCGTGGGTGGTGGGGTGTGTGAGTGCGTGAATATCTAGAGATGAACGGCCCACTCACAGCGTCTTCTAACTTGGAGGTGTCGAGCACCACATCTGGAGCTTTGGACTTGTTCCTGTTGAAGAGCAGCAGGGTCTCCATCTTGCTCTTGCCCTCCCCGAAGTGCGAACGCTGGGAGGTCCGACTGCCGCGGGAGGTGCGACTGTGCTGCGAGGCCGCGCTGCTGCGGCGGGACCCGACGGCCAGCGGGTGTCTGTACATGCTGAGGTTGGCAAAGCTAAAGCGGCGGCCGTTGGGCATGTTTTTGGGGAGGAAGGGGGAATTGCATAGATCTTCGGAGGAAGGGGTGACGGCCGCCGAGTCGTCGGCGAAGGGGAGGGGCAGGGCCTCGATGTTGTGGTGGTGGTGCACCAGGGGCTGGCGGTCGATGGCATGCGCGTACTGCTTGCTCTTCTTCCAACTGAACTGGGTGGAGCCCCGGCTGCCCTTCCGCCGCGGGATGAAGGGCGAGGCGGGCAGGCTTAAGCTGGCCTGCAAGCAGAGCGATCAACACACAACTGACACTGACACACGAAACGTACAAGCACCTTCAAGAGTGCATCGACCTTGGCCAACATTTTCTATTGTGCTTTGAACAGTGACACACTGACGCACGCAACGCACAAGCACCTTCCAGAGTCCCTCGAACTTGGCCAACATTTTCTATTATACTAACCGGCAATCTAAGACTATCTAAAGCAGTGACACACTGACAGACAAAAGGTACAAACACCTTCAAGAGTTCATCGAACCTGGCCAACATTTTCTATTTTACTAACCGGGAATATGTAGCTATCTTTACACTGACGAAAGGTACAAGCACATTCAAGTCTCTCTCCAACTTGGTTAACATTTTGTATTTTACTAACCGGGAATCTGTAGCTATCTAAACAATGACACACGAAAGGTACAAGCACCTTCCAGAGTCTTTCCAACTTGGCTGACAGTTTTTATGGTGCTTATCCGGGAAGCTAAAAACCAAATGGTTTTACTGTGCCATCAATTTAATGGGACAAGAAGCCCTTTCATCAAGTGGTTCTAATACTGACATACATTGTCCAGCACCTGGAAGAACATTCTCTGGGTAGATTGTGTCTTTACTGTATTCTCTGTGGATCTTGCGAGGCCATCATATAGCTCTTAAGTGGTACGACAAGCTGTTTCAAGATCAGGAGATACTTTTCTTTTTTTTTTTGGGGGGGGGGAGGCTTTTTTCATATCAGGCGGCTCAATAGCAAAACCACAAGCTGTTTTCAGGCCAGGTGTCTATTTCGAGGGACTAGAAGCTGTTTTCAGACCAGGTGGCTCTTTGGCTGCATAAGAAGCTTATCAGACCGCTCTTTAATGGACTATTCGGCTCTGATCCAGCCTAAAAAGATCTGGTTGAACAAAAAGCTGTTTTCAGATCAGGGGCGTTAATTTGTAGTTCGACGTAGGCAAAGAAGTTGTGATCGAATCAAGTGGGTATTTAGTGGAATGAAAAGCTGTTTTCAGATATGGTGGATCGTTCATGGAATAAAATGCTGTTTTCAGATATGGTGGATCGTTCATGGAATAAAATGCTGTTTTCAGATATGGTGGATCGTTCATGGAATAAAATGCTGTTTTTAGATATGGTGGATCGTTCATGGAATAAAACGGATGCTGTTTTTATATATGGTGGATCGTTCATGGAATAAAATGCTGTTTTTAGATATGGTGGATCGTTCATGGAATAAAATGCTGTTTTGAGATATGGTGGATCGTTCATGGAATAAAATGCTGTTTTGAGATATGGTGGATCGTTCATGGAATAAAAGAAGTGTTTTGAGATCAGGTCTTTCTGTTGGGACAATAAGCTGTTATCGGATCATGTGGCTCTTTAATGGAACAAAACAGTGTTCAGATATATTGGCCCTTTCATGGAACAAATAGCTGTTTTCGGATCTGGTGGGTCTTTCGTAGAAAACAAAGCTGTTTTCAGATATGGTGGCCCTTTCATGGAACAAATAGCTGTTTTCAAATCTGGTGGCTCTTTCGTAGAAAACAAAGCTGTTTTAATGGTGGCTCTTTCGTAGAACAAATAGCTGTTTTCAGATCTGGTGGCTCTTTTGTAGAACACAAAGCTGTTTTCAGATATGGTGGCTCTTCCGTGGAAGAAAAATCAAAGTAGGTGTCTTTCTATTGGGACAAGAAGCTGTTATCAGATCAGATGGCTCGTTAGTTGGAAAACAAACCCGTAAAGATCGGGTGGCTCGGGTGAGACAAAAGCTTGCTTTCAGGTCTCATGACCTTCGCCTGAGAGCGGAAGCTGTTTTGAGATCTGGTGGTAATAGTGGTCAGGCAAGACACCTCGCGTTTCAAGCAAGTTCGTATGTGCCATGGAGCACATATGTTTTTCTCTGTTGTTCTCGAACATGAAGAACTCATATGCTACTTGCCTTTGCGGAACTCTGTTTTGTGCGCAAGAATATTCCTACCTAACGAAAAAAAAACTACCCCAACAACTTGTCAAACTAAAATCGGAAAGAAAAGAGCCGAAAGTGACAATCTGCCCATGCTCTGCACATTTCAATCACACTTGGCTGTGCTGATACTATCACGCATTGGGGTACTACATACTCAGACGTTCTAACGATAAAACGACAACAAGAATAACCTAAACTGTGCGTTCCACATACAATACAATCACAACTAACACTAAGCGAATGCAATAACAGACAATACTAAGCTTTACAGTGCCTTATTTTCCCCTGCTGTAATTGCTCAAACAAATTCTATTTGTCATTTTGTGATGATAATGTAGTCCCAACCAAAACAAATCACCTGCATGATTCCAATGCTGCAGCCTTTGACAACAATTGAAAAGGAGCGCCTGATCTCTTTTGGACATGAAAAAAGACCAGTGCCTTTGATATTATGCGGACATTTGCGAACAACAGAATATTGAGATAAAAAGCGTGATCAAGGAAGGGTTTGTGCACTGAGATGTAGAAGAAAAACAATGGAAGATTAGGTTTGAGGAGTCAGGTGTGCGAGTTGGGGCAGTATGACGATTGGGGCGCTTATGGAGCTAGCTTCATGAGACAAGAATGATAGATGACAAAGAGAAGAAAAGAAAAGATGAATGGGTAAAACAAATCGCAGGGTGAAAACTGTGCTTTAATGGACAAAAGCAAGCATGAAAGGTGTGCAGGGACTAAGGTGCCAGCTCTGTGGAGGTACAAGCGGTGAAAATGTGTTTCCTTAAAAGCAGTTAGTTGACTATGCTTCCCTTTACAAAACCCCAATAAGCAAGTTCAGTGTCCTAGCTTTATAAGAAATTTCACCAACGGTTTATTTCAGGAAACAAGTCCGATGAATGACTTTCAATCCCATTTTTTTCATCTCTTTTCCGTCAAGAAAACGTTGATTTCATTATTGTATCCCAGAGCGCTGTTTGCTCTGATATTTCCAAACATGTGTATTTTAAAACATTTTTTTTTCTCTCAGTCACATCTTCTTGATTTTTTGTCATTGTAACGAGCTTCTGTAAGGGGCTTAACTTTTGATGTGCAGTTTGTCACCAAACATGGTACAACAATTAACTACCTAGTGCGAACATTTGAGGGGTATATTACAAACTAGTAAGTGAATTCATGTAACTGCTCCGGGTAGTTTTTTTTTTTTTATAGTTGTTCATCTTGAACTGCTATATTGCAAAAAATAGTTGGCATACAGAGCACATAATTATGCTCTCGAACAAAAGCAATTGTACTTTCTCTTCACGATTAAAAGTGTAAGTAGGTGACTGCTTTGTCTGTATACGTAAAAATATCAAGATCAGAACATCGTACACATTCTAGCCTCTCCATGTCTGCGAGTGGATGATCTTAGGAGCTCCCATGGGGTCGCCTTCACGCGGCGGGAGCGTTTAAACAGAGCTACCCCACCCCTTTACTTCTCTTCTTTTGTCTTATTTCTGCCTTACCAGTCCTTTCACCTATATTTCCTTCCAAGAAAACTCTCCCTACTATTCCCTGCAGTTTTCCAATTCTTTTCTTGTTGTCTTATTTCTACCTGACTGGATCCATCACCTTTATTTCACTTACCAAAAGTCTTCTTTTCCACATCCTTATTTCTCTGCACCCCGCAAGTCGTAAGAGGCGACTAATGGATTCTGTTTCTCCTTTTACCCTTGTTAAGTGGTTCTTGTATAGAATATAGTCAATGTTTGTAAAGATTTTAGTCAAGCAGTATGTAAGAAATGTTTAGTCTTTTGTACTGGAAACTTGCATTCTCACAGTAAGGTCATATATTGTACTACGTTGCAAGCCCCTGGAGCAATTTTTTGATTAGTGCTTTTGTGAACAAGAAACACTTAGCAAGTGGCTCTATCCCATCTCCCCCCTTTCCCCTATCCCATCTCCCCCCTTTCCCTCGTCGCGATATAACCTTCGTGGTTGAAAACGACGTTAAACACCAAATAAAGAAAGAAAGAATGATCTTAGGATGACTGTCTAATGAAGAATTACCGATGCGCGTTAGCGAATGAAAGTCGAACACTGTTTTGTGTGTGTTAGTAAAAACACGAGGGTTAGGTCATGGTAGAGCTAGAGCTAGCTTACCCGTTTCTGTGAGTTGCCGATCTTGAGATGGCTGCCTCCTGAGGCATCACTGGCCACCGAGTCTCTCTCTTGTGCTATGGGGTCGTAAGCTGATGTCTCTGAGGCGCTCCTGCTCAGCAAGCTCATCTTTTCGCCTTCTTCTTGTTGCTGTCAAATAAAAAATCATCATTGTTAAAAAAATACCTCAGTCTTTTCATACATGCATTGAACAGAGACTACAACTGACTAGGAATATATACTACATGTAGTTTAATAAAACTAAAAATTCCATCAAGATCAAATCGCAAAGGGAAGTAAGCGCTCAAAGCGACCTTCATCCTAACAACATTTTGCCTGTCTCGCTCTTTAGTGTTTCGAGCAGTCTATTGACACCTATGGTATTTAGAAGCACTTAATGAAAAATCGACGTTCATGCATACACATTTTGTTTTCTTCTTTTTTTATACACCTCCCATACTTTTCATATAATTATTATGCAAATAAAAATGCAATACTAACCAATCGTTCTGCCGCTTCTTCCTCGGCATCAGCGGCGTCCTGCTTCTGTTGTTCGTCGTACGACATGGCCACGATGGCCAAGATCAAGTTGACCAGGTAGAAGGAGCCCAGGAGGATGACCAGACCAAAGTACAGGGCGTGGGCCGAGCCCTCTGCTCTCAGCACCTGCAAACAGTGGCGCGTGATCTCAATAATAACACACTAAATCCATTTTCATAACAATGCAAAACGGATAAACGGATCACGAAGGCTTAGTTTATGGGACGTTTCAGTATGGACAAAACCAAACATTTACGCAGATCTTAAGAATGGTTTCATTGCATTTTAAGCTAGACATGCTGTTAAAGAGATAAAATGATAACAAAGAGGCCATAAAATCGTTTTTACAGCGTGTTATCCTGCTGATGCTACAAAAGAAGAACAGTTTTTGAAAGGTATTATTGTAAGTGATTATCCGTGAACTTTCTATGTCCCCGCTTTTTCAGTGCACAACCAGTCTGTGGATAAAGAAATAGTTTGCAAAGAGAATAAGAAGTAAGAAAATAATCCTTAAACAAAATCCTGAATAACTTTCAAGTGTCAGCAGGTGATACAAACTCTCCCGATAGTACTGTGTCATGAAACGAAAGAGCACACACACAAAAAACCAAATCATACACGCACACCAACGAACATACCCCCTGCCCCATTCCCCATCTTCAGCACCACCAACAAGAAGATCCAATAGCCACAACACAAAACTAGGACATGTCTCTTACCAGGTGGTACAGACTCTCCCAGAAGTCCTGTGTCATGAGGCGGAAGGCGCACAACAAAGCCCAGCCAAAGTTGTCGAAGCTGGTGTAACCGTAGTTGGGATTGGGCCCCACGTCCGGAACGCAGATGTAAGTAAAATTTTCAAGTGGGTTCAAGCCACACCCACTGTTGCAAACAAGAAAAGAAGGAAGAGGTCATGAAATCTGCACACCCAGTGACCTGTCTTAGCAGGCATGAGATCATAGAATGTCCAAAGAAAGATTGAAATAATGTCAACCCACCCCCACCCGGAAAATAATACTAAATTGTGACATCTGGGGATCTGAAGAATGTGATCTGATCTGGAGCTTTCAAAATTCCAGAAATTGCAAATTAGCGGAAACAAACTAATCTTTCCTTACTTTGTGAGAACGTAAACACCATTTTCAAAGAAACACGGGTTTACTACCCAAATCTAAGTTAAGTAATTCTGTATGTCCTTGCATTTCTGTTTGTGTATCAGATGGTTGTACTTGTTATTGTTAGTTTGCTTCAAGAGATGTGTGAGTGGACCACAGTCTGCGAATGTTTTGTATCGTGTTTTGAATTAAGCGTTCCATGAAATAACCTTCGCTGTTTTTGAATCTTTGCTCATAGCAGGTTTAAAGGAGCTAAAGCAAGTAATCTTTCCGTGGAACATTAGTCGAGAACGAAGGTTTTTTAGTAACTATTTTCCTTTTGGCACTGTAATGTTCTTTTCTCATGAGGGAATTGTATTGCTAATCTACGCGAATTTTCCCCCTCCCTTAAATTAGCACTGAGTCCTGCCCACATAAAACTAACAAGCAAAATTGCAAATAAACCATATTTTTCATTATTTTTTGGAACACTTACCCGGCCCCACTGCCGTTTCCACAAACCATGATGTTTTCGTAGTAATCTAGCTCCCAGTTACCTGAAACAATGTAAACACTATTATTACGAGTGAGTTGGTGGGCGAGTCAAAATCAATAGTCTTCAGAAAATTATGTGCGTATTACACTATAATATGCTTTAAAGAAACTTAACTTAAAAAAGCATAAAGTATGTACAGATAATGCACACTGAACAGTCAGACTCATTCTGTCTATACTTATGATTCTGTTCTTCTAAGTGGAAAACTCAAATATCATTGTCAGAAAAACACACTCAACATCCCAACTGTGTTTTACATTTTTTTATTTTTTTTATCTTTATGCAACATCCTACCTATTACAATAAGGTCTTTATATTTGCACACTCCTCATCGTTGGTCATTTTTGGGACAAACATCGTATCTTGACCAGGGGTTCTAGTTTTGCGTGGGCAATCCACGTCACGCTGAAACGTACTTCAAATGACCAAAAAGTTAGCGTCTTTTTGGCAGAATTAACACTTATTTTTAAGGATCGGAGAAAATTGACGCCAATAATGCCTAAAACTCCCGAAAATTGACACTTTTTATGGCCTTTTTTTGTGCAAATTTACCGACTAGCAACATCCCTGCTTACTGTTACTTCTTAATATTACAGCAATTCAAAGATAATTTTTTTTGGAAAGAAAAACACGTCCATTGTACGTACCAGGATTCCAGACAAACTCGGTCCACTCTTCATCTGTAATGTTAGGTCCGAGTTCCTCTGTCCAGTTGCGGACACACTTCTGTCGCAGGGCGCCCGTGTAGAGCTGCATGCCGATGAGCGCGAAGATGGACAGCATGAAAATGGTGAGGATCATCACGTCGCGCAACCTCCGTACCGCCTCCAGTAAGGCACCCACAATGGTCTTCAAGCCTGAGAAATGGCAAGAATGTGCGGGTCAGTGCTCTGCAGGTCTCTGTCTCGAGCTATCTCTGTCTCTGCCTGCCTGTCTGCCCCTCCCCCCCCCCCCATCGCTCTCTCTCTCTCTCTCTCTCTCTCTCTCTCTCTCTCTCTCTCTCTCTCTCTCTCTCTCTCTCTCTCTCTCTCTCTCTTACATGGTAATTCAGTTCTCCTCGTGAACACTGATGGTAACCATTGTGTTTTATTTTGACTTGATCGAACCCACCGACTTTGAGTGACCTTTGTGCATCATATCACTTGGACGGACCAGTGTGACCATAAACCATTGTGTTTTCTTTGACTTGGTCGGACCCACTGACTTTGAGTGACCTTTGTGCATCATATCACTTGGTCGGACCCGTGTGACCATAAACCATTGTGTCTTATTTGACTTGGTCGGACCCACTGTCTTTGAGTGCCCTTTGTGCATCATATGACTTGGTCGGTCCCGTGTGACCATAAACCATTGTGTTTTATTTGACTTGGTCTGACCCACTGCCTTTTAGTGACCTTTGTGCATCATATCACTTGGTCGGACTCGTGTGACCATAAACCATTGTGTTTTATTTGACTTGATCGGACCCACCGACTTTGAGTGACCTTTGTGCATCATATGAATTGGTCGGACTCGTGTGACCATAAACCATTGTGTTTTATTTGACTTGATCGGACCCACCGACTTTGAGTGTCCTTTGTGCATCATATGAATTGGTCGGACTCGTGTGACCATAAACCATTGTGTTTTAATTGACTTGATCGGACCCGTGTGACCGTGTGACCATAGCGATCAAAGTGCCTTTATTAGTTACAATTGCACGCTGTATGTTTTATTATGTTTTTACCGACAGCCATTGCTAGTGATTTTAATTAGCTGCTGCCGTATTTCTTGAGTTGTTCTTGCTTTATTTGCTTTAATTTCTTTGTTTGAAGTTTTCGTGTATTCCTTCTTCTTGTGTTTGATAATGCTGCATGTTGGTCATTTAAATGTTTACCATCTAGATGCCAAAGTACAAGACATATGCAATTTTCTACACAGCGCAACCCCCGTGTACCACTTATACGGCATCACCGAATCACGCTTACACGACAGCATCCCCGATACCCGCATCCGTATCCCTGATTATGACGTCATACGTCGTCGTGATTCCCGTCGTACCGGTGAAAATGGCATCGCTGCTTACATCCACTCTTCCATTGTTCAATACACGCGTAGAAGACCTGACTTAGAACACAAAGACATTGAATGCATGTGGCTAGAGTTTAAACTAAAGGAAACAGCCCCTTCTACTCTTGTTTGTTTTCTTTACAGAAACCCTTCTGCCATTGGTGACTGGTACGATGACCCTATCGAGATGATAGATACAGTGTATACATGTAAACCTCACGCAGACATCCTGTTACTCGGGGACTTTAATATTGACTTATTTGTCACGATTAGGTGACTTGGATCAAGAAAGTGTCACTCGGTGGGGTGCCTTCTCTTGGTCAATTGCGATAGAAAGCGCCTGTGCGTTCTGTCAACGGTTGTGGGTTTTGCCGACAGCGCAGAACGAACACGGATATTTCTGTGTTGCACGGATTTCACGGGGGTGATTTCTGCTGTCAAGGCAGAATTGTGGATAACTGAACTGGGGTATGTGACAGGGTGAGTCACGTGATTTTGTCAAGGTTGTCTGCCTGAGACATGTTAACTGGACACTCTAAATTCAGCAGCGAGGAAGAAGGGTCGGTGTCAGAATTCTCCTACAAGTTTGATGGTTTTTCAACACGTTTAAATACTTTACTGGGTATCAACGTGCTATGCTACTTGCTAGTGAGGCTTGATAGGAACTCCATAGGACAGACCACCTTCTTCTTGGACACATGCTGGCTGACAGACGGGTCGTCAAATTCTCTTCGCTGTGCGGGGAGGTATTTTCACCGCAGAAAGGAGTCAGCAAGAGGTTGAATGGGACATCGCTGTTGACGAACAGGGGCCGTTCAAAGGAGGAAGCAGTTTTAGCTTCAGTGAGAGTGCTACATTCATAGGCTTTTGAGGTAATAAATCATTATTTAACGCTGTTGACGAGTCTGTGTTTGTGGAATGAAATACTCTCTGTTGTTCTTTCCAGGTTAGCGCATAATTTGCTCTTTGTGACGCTAAAATATTAATCTGTATATGGTTTTTGCAGATATGGAGAGAGGGAAGGAAATGGCTGATTTGTTGTTGTAAAAGTTCGTTTGTGCAGGCCCACATGCTCGATGAGATATGTAAAGATGACATGTTTAAAGGTGGAGGTTGTTGGGTAGCTTGACATGTTTAGTGCACCGAGGCTTTTTGTTGCAGCCTTTCTATCTTCCGTTGCTGTTGTCTGCGGGACGCTGTTACCTGCGGGATGCTGTATCTGCGGGACGCTACATCAAGATCGTCCGCGGAGTGATGTAACCAGCTAACCGGCTAACCGGCTAACCAGCTAACCAGCGACTGGGTGTGGCGCCTGATGTCTCCACAGTTCCCTGTTTCGTCACCACGCTAACCAGCACTTCATTCGACGGAGCAGTTGTGGAGACTAAAGACTAATTACAGGCCGTCCACTCAGTGGCAGAAGAAAAAGCTAAGTGCACCATGTCTTTGCACCCTGTTTACCACCGTTGTCATCCTTTCTATTTATGATTACATTCGAGCGGTGACAACGTGGGGTGTGTGACACCTGCATAAGTTAGCACTTTTAGGCAGATCAGCTATATTTTCCTAACTTTACACGGGATCAGCGTGTTACTATAATTTTCTATATTCTAACTGGCATTTTGTCAGTGACCACTGATTTTTACGTTTTGAACGTAAAAGAACATATTTTGGAGTGAAGTCTCGAGGGAGGTGGCGAGTTATTACATAAACAGGCGTCTGAAACTTATACTTTTGTTGTTTCTAGTTAATTGTATGACTGCGAGAGTGGATCGTGGTGTGGTTAGTTAGTTAGAAGTAACTAACCGTTTCATAATCACCTTATGTGATATATTGAAACGTGACATTATTAAAACCTCAGCCTCGATGGGATGGGATTGTATCATCACTAGGTTTCATGCAGCTTATAACTTTACCTACTAGAGTCACAGAAACTTCATCTACTTTGCTTGATCTCATCTACTCAAACAACCACTCCTCAGTACTAAATGCTTCACTCGCAGATCTTAACATTAGTGATCATTCTCCAATATTCTGTACTAAAACCACTAAAATGCCAAAATCAAATCATAAAGGTCACACAGTCATATCTTTTCGATCCTTTAAAAATTTTGATCGTGATTCCTTCCTGTCCGATCTAAACGTAGCACGATTTGACCAAGTTTTCAACCACACGGTCCCTGATCAAGCATTAGAATGTTGGTATGACACCCTATTACCTATAATAAACAAGCACGCACCTATAAAGAAAATGTGAGTAAAACATCCTAAACTTCCACCCTGCATGTTCAATAAAATAACTGAAGCCATGGATCAGCGTGACCTGATAAAAAAAGCTAAACAATTCCAAGATTATAAAATAGCTAGAAATAGGTTAAAAAACATGGTTCGTGACTCAAAGAAAGCTTACTTTAATAAACTCGTTGAGAATAACCGGGATATCTCGCAGATCTGGCGTGCACTAAATTCACTCATCAGAGGTTCCACTTCTAACTCCACCCAGATCCCCCGTCACTTAACGCCAGACATCTTTAACTCTCACTTTTCGTCTGTAGCTACCACTCTTAGCAACCCTGACAATGCCTCTCCCAACAACTCTGACAATCTATCCGTCTACTGCAAACAAAAGACGGCGAATAAAGCACCCTTTCAAATCCCACCCATTGCAGTGCACGAATTAGGACGACTGATTTCACAACTTCAGAACAAAAAATCTTCAGGACCTGATGAAATCAGCAACCACTTATTAAAACTCTCCCTTCCTTACACAGTTGACTCTCTCACATATATCTTCAATCTCTGCATACAGCGCAATACCTTTCCGCAAGCACTAAAGAAAGCTAAAGTTATTCCTCTCCCCAAATCCAAAAACACTTCTGATGTTAGCAACTACCGCCCTATTTCCTTACTCTCAGTACTATCAAAGCTTCTTGAAAGACATATTCACATTAATCTCACAAAATACATGGACCGTTTGGCCCTTTTCCACCCCTTGCACTCTGGTTTCCGCAGTAACCACTCATGTTCTACTGCGCTCTCGCTTTTGAAAGACAAATGTCTGTCAGCCATAAATTCCTCCCAGCTCTCTGGGGTCGTATACTTAGATTTCTCTAAGGCCTTTGACCTCGTTGATCATAAAATTCTCCTCAACAAATTATCACTATATCTCAACGGATCTGACTCTCTGTCTTTCTTTCAGTCTTTCCTTGAAAACCGATCGCAACAAGTCTATGTACATGGTGCGTACTCAAGAGAGGAGTCCGTGTTATATGGAGTACCCCAGAGCTCTGTCTTAGGTCCTATTCTTTTCTGTATTTACGTTAATGACCTTCCACTTCACTTCTCTGACAACTCAGTAGAATGCCACATGCTCGCTGATGACACAACACTACGGACACAAAATAGACGCCTTGACAATATTCAACAATCTATTCAGCACACCCTTAGAGACATCTCACAATGGTGCTCTGAAAACAACATGGTCCTAAACCCTCTGAAATCTAAATCAATGGTAATTACAACGCGCCAGAAGCATCAGTTGTCCCCCCTCTCACTAGATTTCACCATCAACGGAAACTCAATAGAAAAGGTTAGCGAACACAAACTGCTAGGCGTGATTATCGATGATAAGCTTAGGTGGCATTCCCACATTGAACATCTGTGTAAACGCGTTTCAAGAAATTTATTCCTACTTTCAAAACTTCAGTCAGTCATAACTTTAGACGCCCGAAAAATGTTCTACAACGCCCACATCAAACCTCACATTGATTATGACTCTGTCATCTGGGATGGCTGTAGTGATGCATTATTCAAAACTATAAATTCTCGTCATCGAAGGTCTGCTAAACTCATTCTGCCTGACCCATCACTAACTACTGACGCAAAACTGACAGCCCTCAATATACCTCAACTTAAACAACAGCTTTTATTTAATAAATCAGTTTTCATGCACAAGATCCTACGTGACCAAGCACCCGAATATCTAACTCACTTGTTTCAATCAACTCCTTCTCGGTATTCCACCTTCAAGCATAATCTGGCCTGCCCGAAGCCACGCGTTGACATATTTAAAACTAGTCTTTCATACTCGGGAGCCTATGTCTGGAACTCCCTACCTACATGCTTAAAATCGATCAGTAACCTTAAAACATTCAAAACACATCTGCAAAAATACATTCAAACATCACTTTAATGTGATATGCCTGGTTGCTCAAACGTATGTATGCCTTCTATCCTTCTGAAATGTGCATGTGTGTGTGTCTTGCGTCAACTTGGTGTGTGTTCTGATAATGTATGGTTGTATTGCCCGTATTGTGATATCTGTATATCACATGTCTGTAAAGAATGATCTTATTCTTATATTACTATTATTGCGTGTGTCTGCGTTTCATCATAAAAAGTTTGTTCCTATACATGTATTCCCATTTCGATTATAACCATTTTGCTTAGATCAGGACTAGCTGTAAGAAAGGTCCTACGGACCTAATGCTATCTTTCCTGTAATAAAGTTCAAGTTCAAGTTCAAGTTCTCTCTCTCTCTCTCTCTCTCTCTCTCTCTCTCTCTCTCTCTCTCTCTCTCTCTCTCTTTCTCTCTCTTACTTTAACGTTGGCGTTTTTGTATTACACTTGAAGTAATACAGGGTTCCTGTAATTGTGAGTGATACTTGTCAATATCAGTGATAAATATTAACTTTCACATTGATAATAGTAATTATTACTGTTGGTGTTAGTATGACGTAATAGTGTGTTGCAAAAAGAGGGGAAGAAACTCATCGCACTCACGGGGAGTAAATTCTTAGTAATATGGGGAGTGTTTTTTTTATATAGGGAGTAATAATTTCTTGCAAAATGTGTTTGGGAAGTAACATTTTTGTACCAAATTTTTACTCGGGAGTACACCTGTCGTGTGAGTAATTTCCTTGTGTTATGGGGGAGTAAATGTTTCGAAAGGGGAGTTACATTTTCGTACGAACATTTTACTCGGGAGTACACCTGTCGTGGGGAGTAATTTGCCCGTGCTACACCGGCCTTTATAACAACCAACTCGTAGAAAGTGGACTTTAAAATACTACTCTTACTTTTTGAATTTCACTGGAAGTTATATATATCATTGTACCGTCTTACTGTTGAAGGAACTGTGCACAATTACATTCTATTGTCTGTGGTAAATACGCAGCTTTTTTGCATTCGCATGTTTATTCCAACCAATTATCGTAGTAGTAGTTGAAGATAGTTAAAGCCTCTCACATTTAACGCCCCCTTTTTGAAAGTGTAACACAAGACTTTATCTTACCAGGTATGACAGCTACAGTCTTCAATGCTCTAAGAACTCTAAATGTTCGTAAGGCGGCCAGATTCCCAAGAATTGGGATCGCCATCGTCAAATACCTGCACACAGAGACACTGATGTTAAACATTGGTACTTAAAAAAAGGCTTAAAGATACATTCCTTCTTGTGTAAGCAATCAAAGTCACTAACACAGGTCGCTCCCGGCTTTTAAATGCCGTAAGCACCCAGGAGAAAAGCGAAATACGATGACCATACATTGGAATATGTGTCAATAAAATCAGCGTTAAAATTAAAAAAAATAACAAATGCCATATGCTTCCTGTGTAGTGTTCGACTTTTTGTTGTTGACCAGTTTGTTTTCAAAGCAACACAGGTATTTATTCATTCAAAAAATCCCACTCTGCACAGCTATGGATTGTTGAAATGGGGTTAAAGGGACATGATGGTTTCAATACATGCAAACGCCTGGGCAGATTTGTGATGGTGTACATAATAGGCTAATCAAGAAGGACGATACCTTTCAAGGTCAAACTTTTGACCATTCACAGATATATAATCATTTAATTTAACTAATCACGCCCTTGTTAAAATCGTACATAAGTAACGTTCCTGTTTACATTGTTAAATGGTCAATGAATGTGGCTACTTAACTGGTAATATATAATTGTCCTGAGTATATAGATAAGTAGGCAGGTACACAGACAGACAGACCACAGAATAGGCAGACAGACATAGAGACAAACAGACAGGGAGACAGACAGGCAGAAAGACAAGCCGACGGTCAAGCAGACAGACAAGAGTAGAAGAAAAAGATTAAGAAGGAAGAGAAGGAAGACGTCGAAAGCCAGACAGACAGCCAGACAGACAGGCAGACAGACAGGCAGACAGACAAGAGTAGAAGAAAAAGATGTAGAAGGAAGAGACAAAAGAAGACGAGGGCCAGACAGACTACCAGACAGACAGGCAAACAGACACGCAGACAGACAAGAGTAGAAGAAAAAGATGTAGAAGGAAGAGAAGCAAGAAGACGAGGGCCAGACAGACAACCAGACAGACAGGCAAACAGACACGCAGACAGACAAGAGTAGAAGAAAAAGATGTAGAAGGAAGAGAAGAAAGAAGACGAGGGCCAGACAGACAACCAGACAGACAGGCAAACAGACACGCAGACAGACAAGAGTAGAAGAAAAAGATGAAGAAGGAAGAGAAGAAAGATGACGAGGGCCAGACAGACAACCAGACAGACAGGCAAACAGACACGCAGACAGACAAGAGTAGAAGAAAAAGATGTAGAAGGAAGAGAAGCAAGAAGACGAGGGCCAGACAGACAACCAGACAGACAGGCAAACAGACACGCAGACAGACAAGAGTAGAAGAAAAAGATGTAGAAGGAAGAGAAGCAAGAAGACGAGAGCCAGACAGACAACCAGACAGGCAAACAGACACGCAGACAGACAAGAGTAGAAGAAAAAGATGTAGAAGGAAGAGAAGCAAGAAGACGAGAGCCAGACAGACAACCAGACAGACAGTCAACCAGACAGGCAAACAAGAGTAGAAGAAAAACGATGAAGAAGGAAGAGGAGGAAGATGAAGAGAGCGATAACAATGACAGACAGACGCAGAAAAGGAGAGTGGGGAGTAGGAACGCAGAGAGAGAGAGAGGGGGGGGGGAGAGAGAGCATGAGAGAGAAAGAGAGAGAGAGAGAGAGACAAAGACAGAGAGAGAGAGAGAGACACAGACAGAGAGAGAGAGAGGAGAAGAGAGAGAGAGAGAGAGAGAGAGAGAGAGAGAGAGAGAGAGAGAGAGAGAGAGAGAGGGGGAGAGACACAGTAAGAGAACAGATTGACAGACAAACAGACAGACAAAAGAAAAGAAGAAGGATGAAGAGGGTAAGAAGAAGAAAGCAATAGACAGACGCACACAGGTCAGTTTATTAAAGAGAGAGAGAGAGAGAGAGTGCGTTAAGACTAAGAGAGGGAGATACAGGGGAACAAGAGAGAGACAGAAGAGGGGGAAGGGAGACAGAGAGAGACAGAGACAGAGAATAGAGGCAGACTGAAGAGAGACAGAGAGGCAGAGGGAGACAGACAAACAGATAAGTAACCTTTTTAGCTGTGAAATGGTCAATGACTATGGTGACTTAACTAATACACGTATAAAGATAAGTAGACAGGCACACCGACAAACAGACAGGCCAAAGGAGAGACAGAAAGAAAGAAAGAAAGGCAGACAGACAGACAGAGACAGAGAGACAGACAGACAGACAGACAGACAGGCAGACAGACAAAGGCAGACAGACAGACAGACAGACAGACAGGCAGACAGACAGGCAGACCGAGCAAGCAGCCGACCGACAAACAAGAGGCAGACTAACAGGACAGACATACAGAGAAGGGTCAAGACAACAATCGGGGAATACTGACGCTGAGCAGATGACGAAGAAATCAAGCCAGTTCCACGGGTCACGGAGGAAGGTGAATGGCTGAACGATGAAGCCTCGGGCTAGCATTTTGACCACTGCCTCCACCGTGTAGATGCCCAAGAAGATATTCCTGTGTTGGGTACACGTTGAGTCACGCCAATCCGCGCAGAGCCACGTCAATTCACGCGAAAATCATATGACGTCACACCAGGCATCAGGACACGCCATTGGTCACGTCAGACCAAGTTACGTCACGCCACGCCAATCCACGTCATGTGACACCACACAGCGGGGCAGAGAAGAATGGAAAAGCAGAAGAAACAAAAGAGAAAAAAAAAGAGAAAAAAGAACAAGGCATTAGTATTAGCCCACGTTTTCTTGAAGAAGAAAAAAAGGTTGACAGCTTGACGTTGACATTACTTAGGCGCAGAGTAATCGTGTAAGGCTAAAGTGACTTTTAACTGTGAAATATGAAAGCTGGTGCTAGTGTATAGGCCCACTTCCTCTCAAAAAAATAGGGAGGTTACAATTGAATCAGCTACACGTATTGTCATAAACATACAAAACTACTTTTGCAGAATTCTTGGTGTATCTTTTATCTGTGTGTGAAGGTAATGTGGTCGTCGTGCAAGTTTCCTCATTAAAATGATAATAAGCCATCATTTCATTGAACGATATCAAGAGAAGCTCTGGATATTATTCTCAAAGAACTTCATTGTATACATCTGCAAACAGGAACATTACAAGCAGCTTCTTGTCCTGCGGATAACTACTCGTCCCATTACCAAAATAGTCAACTGTCGATTTAACAAAGTCAAGTATTATCGTAACAAAGCTATGCAATATCTGTAGATTAAATGTCCAGGGATCGTGAGCACGACAAAGTGCCCAACTGGGTGAGACACAAGCACTGGGTCGTATTGTGTAAAATCTCAAACAAATCTCCATTTCAACCAATACGATCCATCGCTTGGTTCCACCCAGCTGAGCAATGTTTCATGCACACCACCCCAGGAGACTCAACAGGTTACTAAAAAAACACTGGGGTATCTTAATTTATACGTTTCTATTTCAAAGTTACAATGAAAAACTATCTGACACTAATTTACTTACTATATTACTCAGGACGACTACGTCATGAATTTCTAACTAAAAGTTCCAAATATTACAACCATGCAAGCCTAAACGCCGATTACCATTACTGCTAGCTATTCTGAGCACATTTAAAGCTAGCTCATTCACAAAACAGGCTTTTGTCTCCCTCGGTTGTCCTTGTTGTGTAACTGTGGTAAACAAAAGGAGTTAATCTGGGGTAAAACTCTTTCAGAACCTTTCAATGCGTACTTGCATAGTCTTAACTTAAATTGGGCAGAAATCAATTTTATTATGGAAGAAAAAGCTAAAAGAGCGACAAAGACACAGAGGGTCGGTAGATTAGATTAAGGTTATGCGCTAGAGCTATCAGGTATTTAGAAGTACACGTGTCGATCCTGGAGGATACATTCCTGCCCGTGTAAACTACCATGCGCGCCACCCTGGATCTGTCCAGGATTTTACATGGGATAGGAGCATCCTGCATCCTTTCATTTGGAGACTGACTGAACAGCAGCAGGCTGGTCGCTTTGAGCGCAGAGTGGGGGCTATGCTATGCTATGCTATGCTATGCTACGCTATGCTAACTTGGTTTTTCTGTCCCCAGAACTAGTGTCTATTTGGGACATGACGTGGTTATATGCTAAAGAGTGTGGGGGGGGGGGGGGGAGAGGGGTCTATAAGTTACAGATTGACATAGCTGTCACTGCGTCCATTCAAGTGCAGTGTTGGGTTTCCTATGATTTGATTTCACAGGTTGACATCGCTGTCACATTGGTTGCTCTTATCCCATGTAACAGATCAGACAGACATGGAGTGGTGAACGTGATCGCTTACACGAGATGGAATGTACCTTTAAAACGTTTGAGCAGGTCAACAGACATAAAAAGTAAAGTGCGTGGAAATGCACGCAATTATTAGACCTTTTACCGAAATTACTGGCAGAACAGTTAACGAAGCGTGTTTACAAACGTTTAATAAATAATGAATACTGTCCTTCGCCTGCGAATGGACACAAATATCGACTAAGTTTGCCGAAGTGTTCTTTCTGTCTGCCATTATTTTCTGTTTGAGCTTTTGTACATTTCTGTTTCGCTCGAAGTGTCAATCAATATCTAAATACTACGTTACAAACATGCGTGATTTCTACAAGTCAGTATCCTAATTAACACATTCACGGTAACTGTGCAGTTTAACAGGAAGTCAACAACACTTGTAATTGGTTGAAGAGGCATTTTTATCTTTATTAAAAATATCTGCAATTTCTTTTCAGATTGACGGTCATATGTTTCCCATGTTAAAACTACACGGATTTGAATGTCTGTAGAAACATTTCTGTTGGCATAAAACAACATTATTTAACTATTGTTGAAAGTCAAATGATCATGATGTAATGTTGACAGTCTTTTGTTTCTTGTCTTTATTTGGGTGTGTTTCATGCTTTGAATAAAATGCTTCTGCCTTCGTTGGTAAATGAGATATGGGCCTCGGTGTCTTATTTGTAACTTTAAGTTATCTTAGTGTCAAAGCCTGTTTTCGAAGTTGTTGCTGCTTGATTGATAGTGCGCGGACTACATCGTTTTAAGCGGCGGTTTTCCGACTTGACTATTTCTGTCATGAGATCATGAACAAGGTGTTCCACTGGCTACCGCAAACCATACTGTACATAATTTGTCGCGTAGTTGTTTTTCTCTGAAATACAACGAAATTATTAAGAAACAGTTGACTATCATTCTATTTTTGTGACAGCCGTGTTTTCAGAAAAGTGTGCCACAAGGAGTCAACACCGAAACGCCTTTCGCGATAATAATAGCCAACGTCTTTGAAGTCTTCTTTAAGACTGACACTGAAAATCAAGATTTGTTTGGGATTCTTAGTATATTAGGCATTTCCTGACATGTAAGTCCTCAAAAGCATGTTATCAATTCAAACTCATCATAGGGAGAGCGTAGGTTTTGTAAGGATTTGTAAATAGGAGAATTTACTGACCGAAACATATTGCGTATCTGTCTAAACATTTTACAAACTGCAAACAATTCACACTTCCCTGACTGACACTTATTGGAGCGGCTAATATATATATTTAATCAGTATATAAACAATACTATCAGCAAATTATTCAAAGTATCTGGTTGAAGGTAAAAACTAAGTGCTACAATCAATTAAGCCAACCGTCTGTGGAAATGACACAGACTCGCGTACAAGTTATTCAAGATGGATTCCTAATGTGTACACATTCCTGTAGGTTCTTAAAATTGTATGAAACTAATTACACACTATAATTGACTGTGAGTGTTAGGCAGATACCTATAGTCTTGCATAAATGTGTTCTTAACATGCCAATGTAACTGGGTACATCGCTTATATCATTATTGCTTCGTTTAACATGCGATACATGTGTCGCAAAAGCAGGCTGCGTGCACACAGAACAAAATCTGACCATCAGCCCAAACAAAAAAATAGCCATGCACATTGAAAGCAACAGAAAATAAGCAGAAGCATACACAAAGGCATCAGGGTAGGAGAAAGGAAAAACAAAACTCAAAGTGGGTTAGAGATTACTTCGGCAGCTTTGTCAAAATATGCGCTTCAACAAAAGTAACGCAAACTTTTTTTCTGCACGAACGAGGGGACTAAACTGAATGGATAGCAGGTCACGGCACGGCACTGTCAAATAGTCACTCCACGTTGCACTCAAAGGGGGGGTAATAATGCAAAAGGAAGCAGTCCACCACATACGGAGGGTTAAACAAACCCAGGGAAAGGGATTTCAGCACATCAGACCAAGACAAGACTGTATGCAAGACGGGAAGGGAGGAGACAAGGGGGGTTCAAAACTAGCGAGGCCAACAAGAAAAGAAGTTTTTTTTGAGTAGGTGTATATATCTTCATATATACACGCATCATCAGATGGAGGAGGATATATGAATATAACACGTACATTCTGCCGACTCTCAGGAGGACTGGTTATGGACAGTATATATATATAATAGAGATAGATATAGATATATATATATATATATATAATACAGAGCACGGACCCTCCAACATCCGTGAAGATGAAATGTTATACTTACTCTACATACTCCGGAGCGCTCTCTGTGCGAGCCATGAAGATACAGTTGACGATAATGGTGATCATTACGGTGATACTAAACATTGTTAGCCTGGTCAAGGAAGCTAGTAGTCAAGAGAAAGCAGTAGCAGCAGTACAGTCAAAACTCAGCCAAAAGAAGACTACTTCTGTATGTACAAGGGGTGGGGGTGGTGAAAAGCAAGGAAGGAGCTAGGATCAAAATAAGGCAGCCACGTCATTGTACAACATCATCGCCCATTGACATAAAACGGCTTGATCTTTGATTTATTTTGATTTTTGTTTTTTTGTTTTTTTGGGGGGTGGGGTGTTTGAGTTTTATTCAGTTTCCCCTCAGAGCGCCAAATATCACCCACTCGAGCTCCCCTATACAGATCACTGATGTATACAATACTACCTATAACCTGTTTCCATTTCTACTGGCTTCCTGTGGGGTTTGAGCTTTTCTAATTTCGGAAAGATTGCAGTAGAGTAGTTTGCTAAGATTTGTTTTCAAGTTGGAAATTGACGGTGTTACTTATCATGCCATGAAATGGGTTAATACGGGAGTCACGCTAAAAGTTGAGTCTTTATATATTAAACTGAAACCCTGTTTACATAAATTTGGTCCCAATCTGAAGCCCTTTTCCCTAGAGTACAACATCGTTGTCCATATAGAACGGCTGGGTCATTTGATGATATTTTTTTTATCCGAGTATTTGTTAAACACATTCATAATACTGGAGTTGAGTTGAATCGTTGTAAAATTTGACTATTTACATTACACTGAGACCTTTTTCATACTAATGTTTGGTCAATCTGAACTTTTTCACAATAAACTTTGTTGAATCTGAAGCCGTTTGCCCTAACAAAATTAACAGTGTAACTTTTAAACATATGAATGGGAATCCAATTAAGCAAGCTGTTAAAGCTGAATTTTTACCTTAACCTGACACCTTTTTTTTTTTACACCAAATGTCACAACAGTCTGAAATCCTCTACCCCATTGTCTTCGGGTGTCGCATTAACCAGCTGTAACAACTAAATATTAACATAACACTAAAACTCTTCTTCACTAAATTTCGTTTAAAACTGAAGCCCTTTACTCCATTGTCTTCGGATGTCGAGTTCAGTAGCTGTTAAAGCTGACTTTTTAAATTAAACCGAAACTCTTCTTCTCTAAATGTCCTTGCAATCTTCAGCCCTTCACCACCCTTTCTCGAGCTTAATTGTTTTACAGCTTTTCAATACCCATCTCTTCAGTTTTGTGCTTTCGCTTGTTGTCACTATCATCAAAGGTCAGTAATAACGTATTTCATCCTATTTGCCTTGTACAATTTACTTATAATCTTGAACATCTGACACAGCTACTGTGTTTCAGTGATTTTTTGGTTTCCACACGATACTATGCTCTCTCTCTCTCTCTCTCTCTCTCTCTCTCTCTCTCTCTCTCTCTCTCTCTCTCTCTCTCTCTCTCTCTCTCTCTCTCTCTCTCTCTACACGAAACCGTGTGCAACTACTGTAGTGTATTAATCTAGTTTTCACGAAGAATTCACAGTAACAGAAATATGCATAGTTTATCAAGGCAATGATGAATTATTTGTCACACCAGGGTCCAAGCACCTTCATTAAACCTGAAACACCTGTGCGATACCAGATTTTGGTATCTTGATTCTAAAAAGAAGTGTAACTAAGCTCAACCCGTGGCTTACCGTCTAAACTCTACAAAATGAAAAATCAGATGTATCTGGGTACAATAACAGCTCGGTTTGGCAGTTCAAAAGACATGTGCGCAGTTTGAATAACGTGTGTTAGTGAGAATGAAAAAGGACAAAAAAAGGAAGCATTTAAAACTGAAAAAGAAAAACCAATACGCTGTGAGTGCAAACTTTGGCATAAATTCTTCAAGTTTTATTAAGAACGGAACACATTCCAAATACAGAATTAACAGGTAAAAAACCATGGATGTTCGAAGCCGAAAGCGCAGCCATGATACCAAAAAAAGAGCAAAAATGAAAAACAGAAATACTGCAAATGCAAGCAGGTCCGCACAAAATGGCGGCCGTTACAATACAGCGTGAGCAGCATACGCCGAAAAAAGTTTGTAATGAAAAATTGAGAGGAGAGAAAAAAACGACTATAAAATTCCACCAAGAAAACGCCGGTGAATAAACAATACGCAAGGAAGAAATCCATGAAAAAGTTTCTACGTCACAAATGACGTCAGCTACTTACTCTACGTAGGTTGGCGGTGTCCATGACGTGATCGTCATGAAGATACAGTTTACAAGGATAGTCAGCATCACTAACACGCTAAACAGCGTACACCACCGTTAAAGAAAACATCATCTTCAAATTATACCATAAAACGTCATCAAGAAGGCATCAAATGACAGCATCAACTCTCTCCTTGGAACAAAACATTCAACTGGCATCAGAAGCATATTCTGACGTCATCAAGCGATGCCTGTGTAATTACGTAAAGCCGTCAAATACAACATAACCCCTTTCGCCTGAAAGCTATCTGTGTTTGTTCACTATTAAATAACTGGACAGAACAAAGGAGAAATCAGTCCCCGCTCCCACTCGAAACTAATTTAGCTAGTTAAGTTCGTATATACCTAGTTGTACTTAGCATAATTCCATGGACGGTTCCTGAGGTTAAAACTACCTGAAGTTTTGAATGCGAGTCGAAAAAACAACTTTAAACTATTGCAGTTTTTAGTAGGCCTACAAGACCATTCCATGTGAATTCAAGCCATATTCGTGCACTTTTGGCTTAACACACGAATACAATGAATGCCTTTAAAATGCAACATGATAAGGGTGGGTCATGGATATTTTTAAACGGACAGTTCTTCGTAAGGATTGCTTTTTTACATTGTGCGTGGGTGAATGCTATGATTTCTGTTTTATTTTTTAACTGAGAATTAAAGACATAAATGTGACCCTCCACCACGGAATGAGTCGCATGTCACCTCGCGCGTTTCTGCGCTAGGCTTAGGCCAAAAAAAAAAAATTGTCTGTTTCTGGTCACCCGACCGACCCTAAATTTCGGCGCCGACCCTAAACTTTTTTTTTCCAAACTCAAAATTTTTTGTTGTTGCTGTTGTGGTAAAGGACAGGGTGAGAAAATGAACAACAAAAACGTGTGAAAACGAAAGTCCGCTGACGATTTGTAAATGTGTTGAGTGTCTTGTCTCTATGTATAGTGAATCCAGTCTCTTTGCGCGATTTTTAAAGTTAGTTTTATTGGTCTACATTTGGGGTAAAAAAAAAATAAAAAATAAAAAAAAATAAAAAAATCCCGACCTACCGACCCTATTTTTTTTAGCCATGTTACCAGAAACAGACAATTTTTTTTTTCTGGCCTTAATATAAGTCCGGGGGGATTGTGGTAACAGTGTGAGGGTCACGTTAGTCACAGGCTTATAACTCGAAAAGTGTTCGCTCTTTTCACCACTGGATAGAGCATAAAATACTCTTTAGGAAAATGTAAAAATATGAAAATCATACAAATGTGACATGCCACTCATTCCGTGGTGGAGGGTCACAAATGTGCATGTTTTGACTCACTTTACTGTAACAAAAACTAATTGTACCGGCCCTTACATTTTAATGTTATACTTGATTTGCTCCTACGAGTTGTTTTATAAAAGCACATCACACAAAAGACGTAAGAGTGGATGAAACGAACAGTTGACTTCGTATCAAAGTAAATGATGACGTATCCAAAATGTATGAAAACCTCAATAGCATACGAAGAATTAAAACAAGTAGGGAAACATGGCACACTAACAACACATTGAAAATCCTAAAAACTAAAAAAAAAGACAGCATACCAGATCAGTATACAGAAGAACATTCTCTAAAATATCTGCATGCATCATTATTTATCACAAACATTAATCTTCCAATCACATTCTTTTTTCTTCTCTAAATACTGAAAAGGGTGGAAAACAGCGATACATAGTAGGGCCCCTGTACAAATAAACATACCACAAACAACCTAAGAGTTCACAAAACATCTCAACAGAAACATGTACCCGAACACAAGTCTGATTCTATAAGATTTGACTAAGGTATACAATACTATCCCCCCCCCCCCCCCTTATCACCCCCGTCTCCTCACCTACTCATCTTCGCTTATCTTTATATGTTGCGATTTTGTATCCCTCGTCCCTCCAACCAAGACCTTAGTCATGACATAACGCCACCACCCCCCCCCCCCCCTATCACCCCCGTCTCCTCACCTACTCATCTTCACTTATCTTTATATGTTGCGATTTTGTATTCCTCGTCTCTCCAACCAAGACCTTAGTCATGACATAACGCCACCATCCCCCCTCCCCCTCTCCCCCTCCCAGGCCTAGGATCTCTCTGTTAAAAATAATGTTATCAGCATTAGGTGCTGTTCTGTTGCTTATGGTTTAACGTGCACACAAACATCGACGGGTATAAATTAAGATACAGAAACACCAGAACGGACACAGATAGGGACACAAACCGAAGAGGGACGCAGATCCCAAGACAGAAACGGACACAGATAGGGACACAAACCGAAGAGGGACGCAGATCCCAAGACAGAAACGGACACAGATAAAAACAACGATCGACATGCACACAGAAAGGGCATCGTCAAGACCACTGAGACACAAAAACACAGAGAGGAGGAGAGAGGGGGGGGGTGCGGAGGGGAGAGAGAAAAAGAGAGAGAGAGAAAGAGAGAGAGAGAGAGAAAGAGAAAGAGAGAGAGAGAGAGACACACACACACACACACACACACACACACACACACACACACACACATACACACACACACACACACACAGACATATATCTGAGGCACGAAAGCACAGGCACACAATCACAGTTACCAAGCTACTCAGAGAGACAGAAACAGAGACAGACAAGGACAGACAGACATACAAACATCCTGACACAGACACACACACTCCTCCCTTCCCAACCCTTCACACATAACTACGGACAAACCAGACAAAACAAAACTACAATAAAGACAGCAAGCCTGCAAAGCCTGAGCCAAAGGATATGGATGGACTAAGATGTAGATTGCTATCCGACGAATGGGGTTGAATGGAGACAACAGGAACATAGCGTTTGTGGCACTGAAGCGGAAGATAGACTTGTCTTTGCTGAGTACAACGAAGGTCTGGAACGAAAGAAAGTAATATCTCCGTCACATTATTGTCAGTATGTGTGAATAACAAACAAGTCGCGTAAGGCGAAAATACAATATTTAGTCAAGTAGCTGTCGAACTCACAGAATGAAACTGAACGCAACGCAACGCAGCAAGACCGTATACTCGTAGCATCGTCACTCCACCGCCCGTGGCAAAGGCAGTGCCCGTGGAATTGACAAGAAGAGCGGGGTATTCGTTGCGCTGAGAAGGATAGCACGCTTTTCTGTACCTCTCTTCGTTTTAACTTTCTGAGCGTGTTTTTAATCCAAACATATCATATCTATATATTTTTGGAATCAGGAACCGACAAGGAATAAGATGAAAGTGTTTTTAAATTGATTTCGAAAAAAACATTTTGATAATAATTTTGATATATTTAATTTTCAGAGCTTGTTTTTAATCCGAATATAACATATTTATATGTTTTTGGAATCAGCAAATGATGGAGAATAAGATAAACGTAAATTTGGATCGTTTTATAAATTTTTTTTTTTTTTTACAATTTTCAGATTTTTAATGACCAAAGTCATTAATTAATTTTTAAGCCACCAAGCTGAAATGCAATACCGAAGTCCGGGCTTCGTCGAAGATTACTTGACCAAAATTTCAACCAATTTGGTTGAAAAATGAGGGCGTGACAGTGCCGCCTCAACTTTCACGAAAAGCCGGATATGACGTCATCAAAGACATTTATCAAAAAAATGAAAAAAACGTTCGGGGATTTCATACCCAGGAACTCTCATGTCAAATTTCATAAAGATCGGTCCAGTAGTTTAGTCTGAATCGCTCTACACACACACACACACGCACACACGCACACACGCACATACACAACGACCCTCGTTTCGATTCCCCCTCGATGTTAAAATATTTAGTCAAAACTTGACTAAATATAAAAAGAATGCAAAAGGAGCGGGGAGGGTTTTTGTTTGTTTGTTTGCTTAACGCCCAGCCGACCACGAAGGGCCATATCAGGGCGGTGCTGCTTTGACATATAACTTGACGTGCGCCACACACAAGACAGAAGTCGCAGCACAGGCTTCATGTCTCACCCAGTCACATTATTCTGACACCGGACCAACCAGTCCTAGCACTAACCCCATAATGCCAGACGCCAGGCGGAGCAGCCACTAGATTGCCAATTTTAAAGTCTTCGGTATGACCCGGCCGGGGTTCGAACCCACGACCTCCCGATCACGGGGCGGACGCCTTACCACTAGGCCAACCGTGCAGCGGGGAGGGTGGTTGAAAGGGAAAAGGGCATACGAACAGAGGGAGAATGAGAATAGGAGGCCACTGAAGAGAGAGAGAGAATTGAATTGAATTGAATTGAATTGAAATTTATTTTACGAGGGTGACAGAATAAGCAATGTATACATGCTTCTTTTCATCCGGCCCTCGCCCATTGAGGGGTAACAAACAAGAAGAAATAAAAGATAAGTTTAACAATAGTACAAATGACATATTTACCATAATTAACATGTCAAGCAACCAATAAGACATTTTAAGATGCATTAGGATTCTTTAGCAATGCTTGAAAATTATATATAACAGGGAAATAATGTGTTTGTATAAAAAAAATCCTTCATGAATTATATATAATCATGTTTTTCAATATAATCAGAGAGTACAGTTATATTTTGCCAGCTGCTTGATAATAGTTTTTATAAGTTTTGTAAAAGAAACAGCATGTAATATTCCTTGAATGATGTTTCATGAATTCGTAATTTAATTATATTTGGAATGGCGTTCCACATAATTGCTCCAGAATATGATAGACTCGACTTGTACAGGTCAATTCTTGGAGTTGGTGTAATTAATTTGTTACATTTTCTATAATGATTTATTTTGAAATTTGAGGCAATGAGTGTAGGGGCATTCCCTGACATAATTCTATGCATCATCACACCTTTGTTATATGCAAATCTATCTTTGATAGGAAGAATTTTCAATCGTTTATAATCAGTCATGGAAAGAGATGTATTTTTTAAAATAATTAATTTAACAGCTCTTCTATGTAAACTGCCCAAGTGTTTCAAAGTATTTGCACTTGCAGAGTCCCACACTGTGGACGCATAGTCAATAGCTGACTGAATATGTGCCTGAAAAAACAGTTTTCTTGTGCGAAGGTCTAGAAAGTGTTTGATTTTTGATAACTGAAATATTTTTGTGGATGTGTTTTTACAAAGTGTATCTACATGTTTTGACCAAGACAGGTTATTGTCAATAGTTATTCCCAAGACTTTATGGCTATCAACTTCGGTAACATCTTGATTTCGTATTAGCAATGTCGGAAATTTAGATGTTAGATTTTGTCTTTTTTGCCTCGTGGTAAGTAGCATGCATTTAGTTTTATTTGGATTCAGTGACATATGGTTTAGTTCTGACCATTCAAGTAATCGTTCAGTGTTTTCTTGGAGGATATTTGCTAGTTTAATAAGATCTTGGTGACTAGAATGAATTGTAGAAAATAGTAATGGACCAAGAATAGAGTATGATTGTTTCAGATAAGTAGGCTACTTTGCTGTCTGTCTGACAGGAAAGATGTTAAAATGTTTATGGAATCTGTTGCAATTCCATAAATCTCAAGCTTTTTGATAAGGAGTTTATGGTCAATTAGGTCAAAAGCTTTAGCAAAGTCAACAAATAGAGCAGCACAGAACTGATTATTATTAATGTTTGTCAGCCATTGGTCTACTAAACTAATAAGCGCTGTTTGACATGAGTGTTTTTGCCTAAAACCTGATTGATTATCATGGATCAATTTATTGTTCTCAAAGTGAGAAAGGATGTGTTTATTGATATGTTTTTCAAGAGGCTTTGAAAGGATTGATAGAATTGATATTGGTCTATAATTTGAAGGATTTGTAGTATCTCCTGATTTAAAGAGAGGAATCACTTTAGCCTGTTTGAATTGTTTAGGAAAATAGCTTTTGTCAATACAAAGGTTATAGATAAATGTCAATGTATCTGTGATAACTGGAGCTGCCATTTTTATAATTTTTGCATCCAGACCATCTATGTCACGTGTTCCGGTTTGTTTTAGATGCTGAAGATGAGAGTAAACATCCAGTATAGTCATTGGTGGCAGTGTATGCTGAAAATGTATCTGTTTTGAATTGCAGTATTCCTTTAAATGTTCTAAATTATTTGACTGTGTCCGATCACAAGAAATTACTTTATCAGCAATTTTTGAGAAATGGTCATTGAGTGTATCTGCAGAAATGTCAATTATTTGTGAAGATTTTGTTGAAGTTTCTTTGTTTGTGAGTTGGTTAATTGCTTTCCAAATAGATTTTGAATCTTGTTTAGATGTAATGAGATGTTGAAAAAATTGTTGTTTACTTTTTCGTTTCAAGGAATTTACTTTATTTCTTTGTTGTGTGTACTCTTCGTGGGTACCATGTTGTTTTAAGAAGTCACGGTAATTTGCAGCATTTTCTATGTCTTGGTCGATCCATTTGGGTTTTTCTGTCTGCTTTACTCGATGTGTTTTCAGTGGTGCATGTTTATTGTAAATGATAATGAAAATAGATGTCCAAAACTCTTTCGTCAGGATTTGTAAAATTGTAAGTATTTGAAAGTGGGCTATTTTTTAGATCAGAAAGAAATGCACTTTCACTGAAATGAGAGAATGAACGATATGTAATAGTTTTGTGACCAACCCTTGGAATTTTAACCCCTTTACGAGACCAAGTGATACAAATGGGAAAGTGGTCACTGACAGAAAAAAAGGGTACACATGTTTCTTTGATATGACGTTTTTCAGAAACATAAATATGATCAATGAGTGTTTTAGAATTGGGAGTAACTCTTGTTGGATTTTGGATCATTTGATGTATATTTAATAGATTAATAGTGTCCAACCAAGTTTTATTTTGTTTCAGAAGATCAATATTAAAATCTCCTAGAAGAATTAATTCTTTTGATTCATTTGAAACTGTATCCATCATATCCATGAATTCATCATACCAGTGAACCTTTTCTGCTGGAGAGAGAGAGAGAGAGAGAGAGAGAGAGAGAGAGAGAGAGAGAGAGAGAGAGAGAGAGGAGAGAGAGAGGAGAGAGAGAGAGAAGAGAGAGAGAGAGAGAGAGAGAGAGAGAGATAAAGTATGAAAAAGAAGTATAAAAAAGAGCGAAATAGACAGACAGACAGAGATGAGGGAGAGAGAAAGGTAATGAGCAAAAGACAATAAGGTGACAGACAGAGAGGGACAGACAGAGAGGGACAGAGGTCATCGTTCATTAAATGATCAGGTACATTTTTTAGATTACGTTTAAACTATCTCAAAACGAAAACTCATATTCCGGACTTAGTAGCCAGGCACTTACCCTGAACCTTCTTACACTGACATAATTCCCAGAAACACAACAGTTGCGACAAAAATAAAATCTGAAATCCCCCACGTTATCAGTGTTTATCCTATGACTAGCTTCATTGCCTCTTTGAGCTGAGCGGGTGTGCATTATGCGTATTTCCCAAGCAACACGTGTTACTTCCCTTGCAACGATGCTTCGATCTCACATGCTTTGGCGTATGTTTTCACAGTGCACTGGCATAGGGGGATACCTAATAATGGGCCCTGAAGGATGTCCTTAATTGAGCCCAACGTTGACTTCGTGAAGTATTCGCGAAGTCTTTTTTACCAAAAACACAGTGCCAAAGCTTCAATTCATTTGAGGCTCAAGGAACATATCCCAGTTTCTTCTTATTCTTATTCTTGTAGATCATTCGTCTATATTGTCATCCCGGACAGTGAAACGAATGATACCGTCTTCTCCAGGTCTTCCTTTCCTCCGTACAGTTCGCAGCCGAGGGAGACTGAATTTGGCCACACTGTTTTTCTCAGGCTCTCTAGGGTGGGACAATACAGGACTTGGAGGTGTGTTAACTAAGCCTACATACAATCATGGTCGTGTAATATCACTCTCACCTTCTGGTTGTGGTAGTACTCATCAAGGTCCTCAACCGGGCGGCCGATGTACTCCGATGGCACGTCCTCCAGGGACGGAGGCAGCTTGCGCCCAGCCTCAAGCTTGGGGTTGGGCTTGGGCTCGGTCTCGTGGGTGGGTTCCTCCACCTCGTCGTCATCGTCCTCGCTGCTGGAGTCCGGGGCGTTCTTCTCCGCATCCTTGGCAGCCTTCTCTTCTTTGATGCGCCGGTCGATGTTGAAGAGTGACTCCCGCGTGAAGATGCGGAAGGGCGTCCACTCTAGCTCGTCATCCATGATGCTTGAGGATGGTGTGGTGGTTGTGGTGACCGTGGTGGGTGCCGGTGGTGCTGGTGGCGGTGGTGTGTCGGTGGTTGAGGTGGTGGCGATGGCGAGGGCTGCCTGATGGACGTCGTCGTCGTCAGCAACAGCTGCGAGCCGTCACCGCGGCTGGGCCACAGAGTCGACCTTTTGAAAGTAAAGGCGAAAGGCAAATAAATGTTTCTGGTTGGGTGGCAGGAATGTTGCTACAGTGGGTGACAGCTCACTAAGATTAATAACTATTTCAATCCAACACAACAAAACTCAGTTAGATTTGACAGAGGAAAGCCTTATTAAACCTGTACTTCACATGGCCTTACGCAAACTGACTTTATAAAGTACATAATGTTGGGAAATTCTCCATCCACTTCATTCATATTTTGTCCTTTTCCACCTTTCTTATCGTGGTTCTTGCCGTCTCTGTGTATGTATGCGACGAGCGTGCGTAAATGCAAATTGTCGTGAGGCGTGCTGGTTTCTTGCTTTTGTACTTGTGTGGTGTTCTAACCAAATAACTTTTCCCTAGAAGATGATTGGCATTGTCTTTCGTTGGCCGTCCTCCTGTTTTTTTCTGGCTGTACGCTATTACAAATGTTGAGGCTAAAAAAGAACCGGGGTAATACTGACCACAACGAGGAGGCAGGAGGGAGGGGGGAGGGGGAGCGCCAGTGCTGCAGGGAGAAAGGGGGCTGCAGCGGTAGCCGCGGTGGCGCAGTGGGGCGAGGGTGAGAGCCCCGACACCGGCTGACTGGCCGGCGGGGCCGTAGGGGGCTGACCCCCCTAGCCAGGCGTGAGGCCGCTCTGGCTACCTCCGCACTTGCAACATCACTGGCTGAAAACGAATCAACAGAAAAGAAATTAACAATAACAAAAGAGAGAGAGCTCTTCAACAAAGACACTGAGGGCACTTTCTGAAAAAGGAAAGAAAGGAAGAGATACGGAAGAAAGAACGCAAGAAAGAAGGACGGAAAGAAAGAACAAGTCGCGTAAGGCGAAAATACAATATTTCGTCAAGTAGCTGTCGAACTCACAGAATGAAACTGAACGCAACGCAACGAAGCAAGACCGTATACTCGTAGCATCGTCACTCCACCGCCCGTGGCAAAGGCAGTGCACGTGGAATTGACAAGAAGAGCGGGGTATTCGTTGCGCTGAGAAGGATAGCACGCTTTACTGTACCTCTCTTCGTTTTAACTTTCTGAGCGTGTTTTTAATCCAAACATATCATATCTATATATTTTTGGAATCAGGAACCGACAAGGAATAAGATGAAAGTGTTTTTAAATTGATTTCGAAAAAAACATTTTGATAATAATTTTTATATATTTAATTTTCAGAGCTTGTTTTTAATCCAAATATAACATATTTATATGTTTTTGGAATCAGCAAATGATGGAGAATAAGATAAACGTGAATTTGGATCGTTTTATAAATTTTTTTTTTTTTTTTTACAATTTTCAGATTTTTAATGACCAAAGTCATTAATTAATTTTTAAGCCACCAAGCTGAAATGCAATACCGAACCCCGGGCTTCGTCGAATATTACTTGACCAAAATTTCAACCAATTTGGTTGAAAAATGAGGGCGTGACAGTGCCGCCTCAACTTTCACGAAAAGCCGGATATGACGTCATCAAAGACATTTATCAAAAAAATGAAAAAAACGTTCGGGGATTTCATACCCAGGAACTCTCATGTCAAATTTCATAAAGATCGGTCCAGTAGTTTAGTCTGAATCGCTCTACACACACACACACACGCACACACGCACGCACATACACCACGACCCTCGTTTCGATTCCCCCTCGATGTTAAAATATTTAGTCAAAACTTGACTAAATATAAAAAAGGAAGAAAAAAGAAAGAAAAACTAGTGGATGAAAGAAAGAAAGAAAGAAAGAAACAAAAACAAACAAACAAACATACAAACACACAAAAAAAAGCAACGAAGCAAACAGACATTTAAACGAGAAAACAAACAGACAGACACAATCGCTCCAGCATAGATCGATAGAGTTATGACATGAAGACAAAAATCCCACGCATCACAGCACATTGTGCCTAACGCAATCACGGCAAGGCATGGATCACAGGGAAAAACAGTAATACAATAGAGCTGACAATACAGGGATTCCTTGAAGAAATGTCAACTCAAAATAAAACAAGTCGCGTAAGGCGAAATTACTACATTTAGTCAAGCTGTGGAACTCACAGAATGAAACTGAACGTAGTCCGCCGCTAGTGCAAAAGGCAGTGAAAGTGACGAGCCTGTTTGGCGCTGTAGCGGTTGTGCTGTGCTTCATAGCACGCTTTACTGTACCTCTCTTCGTTTGAACTTTCTGAGCGTGTTTTTAATCCAAACATATCATATCTATATGTTTTTGGAATCAAGAACCGACAAGGAATAAGATGAAAGTGTTTTTAAATTGATTTCGAAAATTTAATTTTGATCATAATATTTATATTTTTAATTTTCAGAGCTTGTTTTTAATCCAAATATAACATATTTATATGTTTTTGGAATCAGGAAATGATGAAAAATAAGATGAACGTAAATTTGGATCGTAATTTTTAAACCACCAAGCTGAAATGCAATACAGAAGTCCGGCCTTCGTCGAAGAATGCTTGGCCAAAATTTCAATCAATTTGATTGAAAAATGAGGGTGTGACAGTGCCGCCTCAACTTTTACAAAAAGCCGGATATGACGTCATCAAAGACATTAAATCGAAAAAAAGAAAAAAAAAGTCCGGGGACAGACACACACACATACACCACGACCCTCGTCTCGATTCCCCCTCTACGTTAAAACATTTAGTCAAAACTTGACTAAATGTCAAAAAAGAAGACACACAAATAACAAGTAAGAGAATTTTTGTGTGTAAATAAAACAATTACAAACAAATAAAACAAAGCAAGAGAAACATAGACGAATAAAAACAGAAGACGCAGAAAGAGACGAAATCCGACTATAGGCAAAGAAAAACGACCCAATACGCAAAAGACAATTTCAAATATAAATTAGTTAAGAGAGAAACAGAAAACAGACATCGAGTACAGTTAATTTCAAAACCAGCTGGAGTCTTCCATGTGGGATTTATCAGCAAACGAAACTGACAGGCTGAATGCATAATTAACTTAACAGAAAAATACAAGAACATAGAAATAAAGATACAAAGAAAGAAGGAGAGAGGGTGATAGAGCTATAAAGGGTAAAGAGAGAGAGAGAGAGAGAGAGAGAGAGAGAGAGACAGAGACAGACAGAGACAGACAGAGACAGAGAGACAGAGAGAGAGAGAGACAGAGACAGAGACAGAGAGAGACAGAGAGAGGGAGAGAGAATAACATAATGAGAGAGAGGCATAGAGAGCGGGGGAGACAGAGGGATGGAAAGAGATGGGGAAATAAGGAGACGGGGAGGGAAAGAAGGAGAGAGAGGGGTAGACAGAGAAAGAGAGAGGGGTTAAGACAGAGAGGAGAGAGACAGAGTGAGACTTAAGTGATAACCCGACTTGTCAGTGCGGATATCGAAATCAAAATGTTGAACAATATTTATTATTTTGTAGTAATTACGATGATCTCCGAAGACTAACTATACACACATTACCGAATGATCATCAAAATGTACAATGTTTATTGTTTGGTCTGCCAAACCTACGTTTTACCGAAAACGTTGAAATATTCGAAAAGGTACATAGCTTTATATGGTTAAGTGATAGATTTTGATTACCCTGTGGTCACCATGTCAATGATCCAGTATTTGATTATTGGCAGGTCATGCTGTTTTACGTTTTTACTGAAGGTCAAGTTTTGAGTGAATCTTTTTATTAATGGTTTTTCTGTGTATCCACATGACTAACCTCAGCTTAATTAGTTTGTACGACAATGTAAATGAAATTTTTGCTCCTGCAGAAGCATTGATCTAGCAAGTCTGTGAAAGTCTCTCATCGTCTCTCTGTCCCCCCCCCCCCCACCCGCCTCCCCCGGGATCTCCCCGATATTGCAGTCCTTCCCGTCCTCTGTCACATCCTCTAATTCTTTTGCTGCATTTTTTCCTCTTTTTGTGAGTGTGTGTGTAAAAATTGTATCTTGTCTGTCTTGCGTTCTTATAAGGGTATAAGTGATTTTATGACCTTGACATAACGTGAAATAACAATTCCTATCTAGATGTACATATTTATAACCACACTTAATATGAGCTTAGCTTGTTGTGTGGCCACAAATAATAATAATAATAATAATAATAAGGAGAAGAACATTTATATAGCGCTAAATCAAAAACTTTCGTTAAAAAGGCTTGCTCTAAGCGCTTGACATCTAAACTAAAACGTCATTCACACTCTTTACAATGATGTACAAGAACTTCATGTCACACTCTTTCATTCAGTATAGCACCATTCACACAGTTGTTATTCTGTACAAGACAATAAAAAATGATTGAAAAATGTTTATATCGTATATACATGCCACCCTGTATTTCATTAATAAAATCTTGTTTAAAAAAAACAAGTCGCGTAAGGCGAAATTACTACATTTAGTCAAGCTGTGGAACTCACAGAATGAAACTGAACGTAGTCCGCCGCTAGTGCAAAAGGCAGTGAAAGTGACGAGCCTGTTTGGCGCTGTAGCGGTTGTGCTGTGCTTTATAGCACGCTTTACTGTACCTCTCTTCGTTTTAACTTTCTGAGCGTGTTTTTAATCCAAACATATCATATCTATATGTTTTTGGAATCAGGAACCGACAAGGAATAAGATGAATTTGTTTTTAAATCGATTTCGGAAATTTAATTTTGATCATAATTTTTATATTTTTAATTTTCAGAGCTTGTTTTTAATCCAAATATAACATATTTATATGTTTGTGGAATCAGGAAATGATGTAGAATAAGATGAACGTAAATTTGGATCGTTTTATATAAAAAAATTATTACAATTTTCAGATTTTTAATGACCAAAGTCATTAATTAATTTTTAAGCCACCAAGCTGAAATGCAATACCGAAGTCCGGCCTTCGTCGAAAATTGCTTTACAAAAATTTCAATCAATTTGATTGAAAAATGAGGGTGTGACAGTGCCGCCTCAACTTTTACAAAAAGCCGGATATGACGTCATCAAAGGTATTTATCGAAAAAAAGATAAAAACTTCCGGGGATATCATTCCCAGGAACTCTCATGTCAAATTTCATAAAGATCGGTCCAGTAGTTTGGTCTGAATCGCTCTATACACACACACACGCACAGACAGACAGACAGACTGACACACATACACCACGACCCTCGTCTCGATTCCCCCTCTATGTTAAAACATTTAGTCAAAACTTGACTAAATGTAAAAAGTTAATAATAAAATAATTAACACACAGATGTGCTATTTGCCTTGTGTTACTCTTCACATAGCAATATCAAAGTTGGAGATTTGGTTAACCTGACATAAATGCGATATTATACTTACTTGTAACATAAGACACGGAGACACTTATCGACTGCATTCACGTCTTTGATGGGACATCATTGTCCGCAACCTGTAACACAAAGACAAAGAGAATCCCTATTTAAACAAACATACTTACTCCAGAATTAGAGAGAGAGAGAGAGAGAGAGAGAGAGAGAGAGAGAGAGAGAGAGAGAGAGAGAGAAAGATAGATAGAGAGAGAGAGAGAGAGAGAGAGAGAGAGAGAGAGAGAGAAAGAGAGAGAGAGACAGAGAGAGGAGAGAAAGAGACAAAACAAGAACAAGAACAAATCTTTAATTGTCTAAGGCCACAGCCCCTTGCAATAGTGGTTAAAATAACAGCAATAGTATCTGCACAGTTATAAACTATAGTCACGCATACAATGGAACAAATACATTAAAACCCGTGTCATTGATGAAATATCACTAAACCTGATTAGGCCAACAACAAAAAATAGTCTGTTTACGGTATCCCGACCGAACCTATTTTCTCGCGCGACCCTAGACTTTTTTTTGGCATTTGGGGAAAAAAAAGAAAAAAAAAAGAAGAAAAAAAAAAGTCTTTTTTTTTGTGCCTATGTTACAGTAAACAGATTTTTTTTTTTGGGGGGGGGGGGGGGGCTTTAATAAGGGTTCGTCTCTTCTGTAACATGAAGAACACAAATCTGCTGAAGCTGTTCATCACATTTTCCTCATTACTACCACAGAAATACACAAGTGAGAAATTAAAGAGACAGAGAGAGAGAGAAGAGGAGAGAAAGGTTGTGGACCAGAGAGAGAAAGACAGAGACAGAGACAGGAGAGGAGAGGAGAGAAAGGTTGTGGACCAGAGAGAGAAAGACAGAGACAGAGAGAGGAGAGGAGAGGAGAGAAAGGTTGTGGACCAGAGAGAGAAAGACAGAGACAGAGAGAGAGAGAGAGGAGAGGAGAGAAAGGTTGTGGACCAGAGAGAGAAAGACAGAGACAGAGACAGGAAGGCTTTCGGAAAGAAATGTAGCCTACACATACAGATAGATGCAGCAAACTGAGACTTTATTCTGCGACTTTTAAAACTATGAAAATAGTCGACGTTGAAACACAATACGAACAAATTCCCCAAATAACCCGGGCTAAAAAGAAACTCATTTCGCGTTGAGCAAACTATAATTGTCGCACTTTCTTATCCGCTGCCAAGCTCCAACTGACATACTCTCAATTTTGTGGCATGAATACAAAACCGAGACGGAATGCCTGAATTTAAAGGAAAAGAGTGATGCATGTATTACGGAAAACTGCAAGAGGATTTGCGAAAAATAGTAGTAGAAAAATAAACTTATTCACAAATACACACACACATACTTCCACCTAAAAAAATCAATTCGAAGAGAAATTGACATTTAGAATAAAAACCCTCTCTTTGAAAAAAACAACAACAAAGAAAACAAAGAAGAAAGTAAGAAAAAAGAATAACAGAAAGAAAGTAAAATAATGAAAGAAAGATAACAGGAAGAAAAAAGAAAGAAAGAAAGAAACACGGAGAGAAAGAATGAAAAACAGAAAGAAAGAAAGAAAGAAAGAAAAAAGGAGAAAAAAAGAAAGAAGGAAAGAAGGAATAAAGTAAAAAGGACAGAAAGGAAAGAAAGAAAAAAGAGAACAGAAAGAATTAAGGATATTATTATGAAAAAAAACCCAGAAAGAATGAAGAATATTAGTACAAAAAACGTTAAAAAAAAGACAAGAAGAAAGAAAGAAGACCACCTTTAAAAAAGCAACAACACCAGACCCTCACAAAGAGCAAGCCATCCATCCATTCTTCCGTCCGTCCATCCAACCACGAATGGAATTAAAAGAGAAACGGGTCCTTTCAACGGGAGAAACGTACACAGCTCTTTACGACCAAAACATTCCGCTGGGATCTATGTGTCGGAAATATATGGCATCGGGGAGATGATTTTCGGCCTTTGGGAAAGTCTTTGGCGACAACAGTCTGGTCTAACGCGCAGAGTTAAAAGGGAAGCGGTTTTTCTCCTCATGCCTGATCATAAAATGTTCGATCAAGAAAGCAATGATCTGTGAGTTACGACTAAGGTATGTCAGTTCGGAAGAAAACTCTTGAAATACGGTTCTTGGCGTACAGAAAAAACATCTCCAAAACTATTTCTTTTATGTTGATAACAACAAAAAACGAATAGGGAGAACAAATCAAATCCAAAGCCACCGTTAAAATTGTATTGTGTTAGCTGACAATATACAGACAGACTTAAGTTGTGACTTAAAAAAAATCACGATGTGACTGACACCACACAGCTACAGCTGAATCCCACACTCAGAAAACAATGTGAATGATTCTTTCCCAATGATTACATTTTAAGAAACGAAATTCTTGAAGCTAGAGGCACCGTGAATACTTGAGCATACTCGATGGCATTGTTGCATGTCTAAAAGAAACTTTGTAGCAGGACACTCGGAAGCACGTTTTGATGCTTGGTGAAAACAACTATAAATGAGTATTTGATGTTGAGTGAAATGAATAAGAAATGTAAACCACCATCGACGTAAATGAAGCTTCAGTTGGCAACCAATCGAAACCCTCAAGAATACAAGACATGACAGTGCAAAGTCCTTCGCCTATTCCCTTTTTCAAACTATGCGCTTTGCAAGAGTAAGAGAGTCATGGCCAAAAGACAATGATGTTGTATAGGACAACGACCAGTATTAACGGGTTAACATTTTCAGCATTTTCTGTCGTAAATTGAGAAAAGGGCTGTCAGACAAAAGCCCCCCCCCCCGACACACACACACACACACACACACACACACACACTCGGCACACATATCGATTGTATAGACACAGCAAACTCAGAACACTTTACTTCTTCGCTTCCACCAGCCAACTTTCCACTCGCTGTTATTCTTCTGATGGGCGCATGTTGTTTTTACCCACCACATTAATTGTGAGGACAGCGGGTCCTTTGAGAATTGGGCATGGTTCCCTTGAAATGAATGACCAAGCGGGATGACTGTGTGTGTGTGTGTGTGTGTGTGTGTGTGTGGTGAGTGTGTGTATGTGTGTATGTGTGTGTAGCCAGGGGGTTGGGGTACGGGGAAGGGGTAGGGTGGGGGTGAAGGCAGTCGTAGGGGATTTAAGCGGGACATGGGGAGGGATGAACTACGGTGTGGGCGAGAGAGAGTATGAGGGTGTTTGCGGTGAAACTGAGCAAGGGGTGGGTTAGATGGATGGGCTTTTTAAACTACTGGAGGATGACGGGAAGGGGAGGGGGGGGGGGGGGGTAGGGAGATATGAAGATGAAGAAGGGCCAA
>NC_090261.1:36465371-36467871 GCF_037325665.1 Littorina saxatilis | reverse complement strand
CGCGTGGCGCTTACGGACACATACTTAATATTTCATTAACAAGGACACGTCATTCGGACAATACTGTCAGTGCTAATAGCAAGCAAGGTCTCACGAGGCGTCTCGCGAAGCCAGTAAGTAAATTTTAAGGGGCTTATTGTCCGTCAGGTCTTAATTGCCTATATTGGACATGAATTGGTTTATACGATTCGAGTTTTTACGCCCTCACGGCTTTTGATGTATGCGTGTTTAGGTGGTATCAGCCATCTGCACTTATGGTAGAATGACCAAGATCTTTAACGTGCCATTGTGGTGACACGGGGATGGGAGATGGATACCGTCTCTGGGTCTGCACATAAAGTTGACCCGTGTCCGTCCCGGCCCGGATTCGAACCAGCGACCTTTCGATCACAAGTCCAGTGCTCTACCACCTGAGCTACCCGGGCCCCCTCGCGAAGCCAAGACGCACTGGCCTAATAAATACACGGCTGTTACGTAACACACTGTGACAAGGAAACTGCACGTGCGACCTTGACAATGTGTCACAGTGACTTGCTCTGACTTGACGTCATGCGGCCATGTGTGCCATTGGAATGAAGCGTACGTCCTGAAAATATGGGTCACAATGGTGTGTTTATTTGTTATTATATTCTTTAGAGAATAATGATCATATTGACCAAACACCACTGTTTATATACGATCTCATGAACATGTGGGTTCAATGTCAATCAATTCACAGTGTAAACTTTCTTTACAAACGCAGTGTGAAAAACGCCTAAACATTTAACCGCTAACCTTATTTCCTTACTTGTCTATTAAATGGTCTCCTAAAAAAGAAGCCGATCCAGAATGATATTGACGATGCAAACCGTGAAACCACAAAAATACGATTCCAAGGAAACAAAGAAAGAACGAAAGAAAGAAAAGAGATGACCAGAGGAGAACGCTTTGTACCCCACCCTGCTCCAAACTCCCGTTTCCATTTGAAAAAGAGAAATAAACCAACATTAAAGACTTTATATGCTTTTTTGTTACAATTGCTAAAGGAATAAGCACACGCCTCTGCCTCCATCGTCTGTATGTCTCAAGCTAACATAGCATGGCATTTCTTCGATTTTTGGTTCCCAAGGCGCCTGCCTTCTTGGGTCTCGGAGAAAAAAAGAGGATCATTTCCATTTTTATAGTCTGGTCATCTGCTGGAAGATAATCTTTGCAGTCAGTTATTTGTTTCTCCGTTGGATAAACTTTGTCTAAGAAAGGAAAGCTCTTGATCATGGAATAGCGTTCCCTCATCTCGTCAGTGGGAAAACAAACTTGAATTGTAGTGTTTTTATGGATAGCATTGGGCTCATTCCATTCTTCCTGGCCTGCGCACAATATATTCCATACAAGTTAAACCCTGGATACATGCGCTTTATAAATATTATGCACTATTTGTGTATTATTAAGTGTCGTTGCATTTCTACATTTACAGCTCAATAGTTGTCAGATGAGTCGCTTGCCTAGAAGTCTGATCCAAAGAGGCTGAGGAGAAAGGCCCAAAGCCAGACAGAGAGACCAACGTCACACTTCACCAGTGCCCAAATTTCATTTGTATTTTTCACCAAAATATGACATTTGACACGGATCTCGACAGTCTAGCGCGGTCTCGTCGGACAAGGACCATCTGGATTTGTGTCAGATGTGATATTATGGCCAAACCTAAGTAATGTTTAAACGCTGTGTTTTAAACGTGTGTTGACTGGTTGACTTGACAGGGTGTCCTGCGTTTGCAGGAGTCAGAATGCGAACTTGAAAAGAAATATTGGTGTGGAAAATGGCTAGCGCGAATGATGGGGAATTATTCTTTACTCGCTTTGACAGGTAGCTGAGGGGACGCCGCCGAAATGGCGAAACTCATAATTTCGGCGGTATAGGGCTGATTGCGTCGACACAATGAGCTTGAAGTTCCATCACTATCATCAACTATTGTCTCAATAATTGTTGAACACCTGTGGACAAGTACGGTATGCAAGATGCATGCTGCTATATGATGGATTTGTGTGTCGCATTTGCGGATCCAGTGGATCTTACAATATTTTAAGAATAATCCCGTTTTGATCAGATTGAAAACATGACATTAGCACAAACAGCAAAGAGACCGTACGCAAATTTCATTTTCAAACGTATTCCGTTGAGAAAATTCAATCGTTTCAAGCGCATTACAATGCATAATCATTGCCTTGTGTGTTTTGTCTGCTCTGTTTGGCACCGGCAGGCTGAGAGAACAAGAATAGCCTCAGTCTCTGCTCTCTCTGTCTCTCTCGCTCTGCCTCTGTCTCTCTCCTTTCTTTTGCGTTTCTGTTTCAGTATCACTTGCTAATGTGTTTTTGATGTGTGTGTTTCGTTCGTTTCAAGGGCAGATTATAAGAAAAGGTCCATCCTTAAATCTGCATCCGTGTTAAATAAAGTTCAGTTCAGTTCAGTTCAGTTTAAGCTCTCTCTCTCTCTCTCTCTCTCTCTCTCTCTCTCTCTCTCACAC
>NC_090261.1:36450371-36460371 GCF_037325665.1 Littorina saxatilis | reverse complement strand
CACGTATGTTTGTATTCAAGCGGCTTCAGTTCACCGCGGGTTAGGGGGAAGAATTTACCCGATGCTCCCCAGCATGTCGTAAGAGGCGACTAACGGATTCTGTTTCTCCTTTTACCCTTGGTAAGTGTTTCTTGTATAGAATATAGTCAATGTTTGTAAAGATTTTAGTCAAGCAGTATGTAAGAAATGTTAAGTCCTTTGTACTGGAAACTTGCATTCTCCCAGTAAGGTCATATATTGTACTACGTTGCAAGCCCCTGGAGCAATTTTTTGATTAGTGCTTTTGTAAACAAGAAACAATTAACAAGTGGCTCTATCCCATCTCCCCCCCTTTCCGGACCCGTCGCGATATAGCCTTGAACGGTTGAAAACGACGTTAAACACCAAATAAATAAAGAAAGAAAGTTCACCGCTGGTCAGTAGCAGCGAAAAGACTGGACGGTCACACAAACAGAAAAAACAACCGCTGGTCCATCCGAAAGAGTTTCTCTAGCTGTCACTAGTCCATTGACATAGGGCATTGTAGAGACCATCTCACTGCTAGGTAGCTGAAATTTCACAGATGTACACCAATAGAACCTACGATAAACTAACACCACACCACTGTATAATTCACTCCAGCACAGCGAAATGACTGGTCGCAAACTGAGAAAGGGCAGGCCGAACCCAGCATGGTTTGTTCTGTTACGAGTCCATCGCTTCTGGACACGGTCCAAGCATGGTCATCAGGCAGATGGATGCACGGGCTGCTAAACATCACTCTACTGGCCAAATACACACATAACAATTATTGACCCATCACGGACAGCACCCGCGGCTGTGCTATTACGGACTTAAAGCATTAGGCGTTTGCCAGTAATGATGGTGGTACAGACAGACAGACACATAGATAGATAGATAGATAGATAGATAGACAGATAGATAGGCATATAGATAGACAGATAGATAGATAGATAGATAGATAGATAGATAGATAGATAGATAGATAGATAGATAGATAGATAGATAGATAGATAGATAGATAGATAGATAGATAGATAGATAGATAGATAGATAGATAAGGAGTTAGGGAGATAGAGAAAGAGACCATGAGAGAGAGACAAAGAGAGAGAGAACTCAGAATTTTTTTCAGAACTCAGAGTTCTAAGAGAGAGAGAGAGACAGGGAGAGAAATAGAGAGATAGATGAAAAGAGAGAGAGACGAGATAGAGAGAGCGCTCCAGAAAGAGACAGAGACAGAGTGAGAAAGAGAGAGAGAGAGAGAGAGAGAAAGAGAGAGAGAGAGAGAGAGAGAGAGAGAGAGAGAGAGAGAGAGAGAGAGAGAGAGAGAGAGAGAGAAGCGTGTTGCTGCCAGAACAGAGGAAGATCTATGCGATAGTGTTACTAACTGCTGGCCTTGGTCGCCTAATTACACGCATTGTTCGCCCTGGGAGACACACCTTTACCTGACAATGTTCGAGCACGTTGCAGTAAAATCGAAAGGCTAAAAATGTCCACTCAGTCTCGCCTCACTACTACATAGTACAATAGTCACTGAGTGCCCATCCACCCACGCACTGTCTAATAAGGCAAATGGTGTTGGTCCATATACGCAGGCATCGAATCAAATCAGTTCCTCAAAGAAGACCGCTTTTTGTGTTTCTACACAATCTTAAAGTACTTTTCAATCAATCAATCAATATGAGGCTTATATTGCGCGTATTCCGTGGGTACAGTTCTAAGCGTAGGGATTTAAAAAAAAAATTTTTTATGCAATTTATATCGCGCACATAAGTATTCGAGGCGCAGGGATTTATTTATGCCGTGTGAGATGGAATTTTTTTACACAATACATCACGCATTCACATCGGCCAGATTGGGATGATTGCCTTTTAGGTCATCACGCGAAGAGACTCTTTCTGTCAACGGTACATTAAAGGCACATTCCTTTGTATGTCATCAACAATATTTTTTTTTTTTTTTTTTTTTTTTTTTTCTTTTTTTTTTTTTTTTCGACCTCAGTTGCATGCAAGGCTGCTTCAACCCATCTTTTTTGCCTCTTTCGTCTTTTTTTTTTTTTTTTTTTTTTCTTTCTTTTTGGGCGGTGAGCATATCCTTCTTCATTGGTCTTTTTTTAATTTTTTTTTTTTAATGAAGTTTTAATTTTGTTTTCTTTTACATTACAATTTAACTAATGTCTGCGTGTATGTGCGTGTGTGTGTGTGTGTGTGTGTGTGTGTGTGTGTGTATGTGTGTGTGTGTGTGTGTGTGTGCGTGTGTTGTTGTTGCTGTTCCCATAATTCTGTTATATAATACATTTTCAGCGGGACAATACATAACAAGTTAATTAATCCATCAACAATATTGAATTCTGGGAAGGAAAATCCTTTTGAGAAATGAAGTCAGAGCCTTTCGGCGATTGGTCAATGCGCATTTCGGAGCCGGACTACAACATAATGTCGGTCACACTTTAAATTAACGCTACTTAAAATTGCTTTCCATACGAAGTAAACGTGCGCATAGGGTCAGTTATTAACTTTCCTCGAGTGAGATCGACAGAACGTACAGTACACAAATACGAATGAAGAAACTCGGAAACCGATGAGTCGACACATGCTCAAGAACTCACGTGTAACGTTCGAAGTTGAAACGTCTATTTTCACACCAGATAATTGTGTGCCAGTTTGGTTTAGTGGTAGTAAGCTCGCCTACGAACTGTTCTCACGAGAAGGAGTGTGCCTTGAACATACCACCCCAACCTTCTTTCTAACACAGACAGACACACAGACTGACATTAACACAATATCACCCAGACCCCTTCCCACCCCAGCCACCATAAAAATCGAGACTACGGAAAATTACCCTCAAAAATGTAAAAGCCACTGCAAGTTCTAAACTTCGATTCTGAGCACCGTGAAATGACGCCAGTGGGTGACGACTGGAGTGTTACAAATGACACGATGATACATCAAAGGAATGCAGCAGAGATCCCTCGGGGGACACTTTCGTCAGGCAAGTGTCTCACGTGCGCTGCGTGTTTTCGTTTTGTCTCTCGGTCCCCCCCCTCTCTCTCTCTCTCTCTCTCTCTCTCTCTCTCTCTCTCTCTCTCTCTCTCTCTCTCTCTCTCTCTCTCTCTCTCTCTCTCTCTCTCTCTCTCTCTCTCTCCGTTTATCTGAGGGAGTACTCTCGTTTTTTCACATCCGTCCCCACCCCCACCTCCCTGCCCCTTCTCTCTTCGTATCCAAGCCCTTGCACTATTTATCATTGATCGCGTCATTAAGCTGCCGATGAAAATTCGACCTCATCCTGTTTCCTCACCTCCGAACAGAGGCCAAAGCTTTGGGCTCAGTTGTCTGAGCTGTGCATGGATCTCAAAGCAAGCGTGGTATATTGTAGGGCACCAGATATAAATGTTTAATTTGTTTATCTGGGCACGCTCTGTTTACTTTAACGTGATAAAAAATGCAAAATGCGGCGTAAGGCTGCCTGATTGGCGAGGTAAAACCGGTCACACACATAAACACCCACTCATGCAAAAACATGAGTGAATGTGGGAGTTTCAGCCCATGAAAGAAGAAGAAGAAGAAGAAGAAGAAGAAGAAGAAGAAGAAGAAGAAGAAGAAGAAGAAAAACAAAATTAAGATCAAAGGAAGATCCCTCATAGGAAATCTTGTGTCGATCCTGTCTCAATTTCATCAACGTATGCATAACTAATTTTGCACACGCCAACTGCGTTCCTGGCCATACCAGATTTTCATTTACGGTTTGGGGCGAAGCCGCAGTCCACCGTAGTTATGCGATCTGCCGTTCCTCACATCATAAGGCAACAACTTGTCTGTTGACTGAAATTAAACTAGAACAAACATGCTGTTGACTGAAGAAAGTGGGGAATACTTTTTATTCTACCTTTTATTCTGGATACGTGAGTGAGACCACTCATGAGATAACTATATCGTTCAAACCACATGTGTGTATATCATGTAAATGAGGTCATGTCAAACTTGTTTGGTAGGGACCTGCTTTTCGACTGCTAATGATGCCAGATTCACGAAGACAAACGTCATTATGGAAACCCTTTTACGTTATGCTCTTCCTGGCAGAAGTTTTAGAACTTTCACGTCACGCTACACTTTCTAGAGTGATGATTGTGTCTTTGCTTTGAAGTCAAAGATTGCACGAGGCTTTGGAATAGATGAGGTTCCAAAAGAAGCGTCTTCAATTTGGACGCCTCCACTGCGGGACATTTTGAGTAATATACACAGTATGTAGGATAAACAGAATACGACATGGCTTGCTGTGTCGTACCAGATTTACACTCGTTGCGTTTTCAATTGTGAACAGGTCGCTTTCGCTCGCAGTTCAATATTAAAAAAAAACAACTCGTGTAAATCGGGTACGACACAGCAAGCCATGTAGTATTCTCTATTTGTAATGGCATCGGTGATTGCGGTTTTCCGCCAGCTACGTATCCCGCTCAGAAATCGTATGGTCTAGCTCGTTACGTACGTAGCGTCTTTGAACACCATTCTAATCTCATGCTGTTATCCCCACGAAGGCGGCTTCTGATTTAATGATGAACACCTTTCATTGAGCCATAAGCATCTTCTAAGAAAGAATGCGCGATCATGGTGCCAAGCATGTCCAAAAACCTCATACTCTAAGAAAGAATGCGCGATCATGGTGCCAAACGTGTCCAAAAAACTCATCTTCTAAGGAAGAATGCGCGATTATGGTGCCAAACGTGTCCAAAAAACTCATCTTCTAAGAAAGAATGCGCGATTATGGTGCCAAACGTGTCCAAAAAACTCATCTTCTAAGACAGAATTTGCGATTATGGTGCCAAACGTGTCCAAAAAACACATCTTCTAAGAAAGAATGTGCGATTATGGTGCCAAACGTGTCCAAAAAACTCATCTTCGAAGAAAGAATGCGCGATTATGGTGCCAAACATGTCCAAAAAACTCATCTTCTAAGAAAGAATGCGCGATTATGGTGCCAAACGTGTCCAAAAAACTCATCTTCTAAGAAAGAATGTGCGATCATGGTGCCAACCGTGTCCAAAAAACTCATCTTCTAAGAAAGAATGCGCGATTATGGTGCCAAACATGTCCAAACACCTCATCTTCTAAGAATGAATGCGCGATTATGGTGCCAAACGTGTCCAAACACCTCATCTTCTAAGACAGAATGCGCGATCATGGTGCCAAACGTGTCCAAAAAACTCATCTTTTAAGAAAGAATGCGCGATTATGGTGCCAAACGTGTCCAAAAAACTCATCTTCTAAGAAAGAATGCGCGATTATGGTGCCAAACGTGTCCAAAAAACTCATCTTCTAAGAAAGAATGCGCGATTATGGTGCCAAACGTGTCCAAAAAACTCATCTTCTAAGAAAGAATGCGCGATCATGGTGCCAAGCATGTCCAAACACCTCATCTTCTAAGAAAGAATGCGCGATCATGGTGCCAAGCATGCACGTCCAAACACCTCATCTTCTAAGAAAGAATGCGCGATCATGGTGCCAAACGTGTCCAAACACCTCATCTTCTAAGACAGAATGCGCGATCATGATGCCACACGTGTCCAAAAAACTCATCTTCTGAGAAAGAATGCGCGATCATGGTGCCAAACGTGTCCAAAAAACTCATCTTCTAAGAAAGAATGCGCGATCATGGTGCCAAACGTGTCCAAAAAAACTCATCTTCTAAGACAGAATGCGCGATCATGGTGCCAAACGTGTCCAAACACCTCATCTTCTAAGAAAGAATGCGCGATCATGGTGCCAAACGTGTCCAAAAAACTCATCTTCTAAGACAGAATGCGCGATCATGGTGCCAAACATGTCCAAACACCTCATCTTCTAAGAAGGAATGCGCGATCATGGTGCCAAGCATGTCCAAACACCTCATCTTCTAAGAAGGAATGCGCGATCATGGTGCCAAGCATGTCCAAACACCTCATCTTCTAAGAAAGAATGCGCAATCATGGTGCCAAACATATTCAAAAACCTCGCCACGGCGAGCCCAAATGTACCGAACGGACACTAGACCCAGAATATTATGTTGTACGGGTTTCAACACACACCTGAGAAAACATGCACGTGACAAATGGCCTTTAAGCAGTAATCCCTGTTCGCACATGCCATTGCCAGCGCAGGTCTTCGGAAGCATCAGTGCTTCAAATATGATCAATAGAAAGACACAAGCCAGACAATATGGTCCTCAAACGGTACGCTGTGAGATGAAAACTTCTGCTGTAAAATGATCACTCACACACACGCGCACACACACACACGCACGCAGATTGGCACAGACAGACAGACAGAAGGACGGACGGACGGACGGACGGACAGACACACACACACCAGCTTGCTTCAGCTTTCAATCTCATCTGGATGACAAATAAACCGAACATCCGCGCCAGACCATTAGGCCCATACCGGGGCATTTGCTGCTTGTATGCACTCAAACATAATTTCCTGAGAAGTGAAAGCTGTGAAGGTCACTGGTGTGTCTTGCACACCGAAGCACATGTTTACACGACACTATCTAAAACACAAACCACAAACCATCTTAAAATGTTCACTTCGATCATCAGAAATATATCCCCTCCGATGCAACCGCATTGGACTTGAAGAATAAACAAAACCACATTATACAGTAATATAGTGAGAAAAGGACAAAGACACAAAGCACATACCGTATTCATACTTTCCATTAGATTGATAACATTGTATTGATCCTGATGCAATAGCTTTTACGATACAGGTCAAACACTCTTGTTTCCAACACCCTAATATAGAAAGCAGACGCCAGTAATGCCACTAAACACGACAGCATCACCGAAGTCGACGCAAAGGGCAGCGCATCGCATATCTGTGTCAACATTCACTCACGGAAATTGCATCGATGGCACTCTGGAAAATACGATACGGCTTTCTGTTTCGGTCTCCCCTCTGCTCCACTGAAGAAAGACCGAAGAACTGTAGCACTTTGGAACAGAACAACTGAAGAGCTTCAGGCAAGTGTAAACTGGAGCAGAACGAACTGTAGCACTTCAAGCAAATGAAACTACACCACAAACACAATATATTTTTCGCGAAAAGATCAGTCAGAAGAGTGTGTAGCAGTTCATGTTAGAGGAAACGAGGCCACAAGAACTTTAGCACTTCAGGCAAGAAAAAACTCGGACAGAAGAACTCTAGCACTTCAGGCAAAGGGGAGAAATGGGGCAGAACGAAGGGTGGTATTACTTCAGGCAAGAGAAAGGGAAACTGGAACATCCCAGCACAGCGATGACAAAGTGCACCTGAATCAATTTCACTGCATGCCCAACACACGGAGTTTGGACCTGTGCATGCGATGCAAGTCCGTTAATCCGGCTAGTGGGGCCACGAGCATGCACTCACTCGGGTCAACGCCATCCCGCAATCACCAGCAATCCTGAGGATGGAAGTACCGCGGCCAGACCTCAGAATAGACCGACGATCCATTTCTGGGAGGGCCGACCACCACACCACTCAGTCAACCGCCGCACCACATTCGCTGCTGTTACCGACACACGACACGACACGCCACACAGTGTGGAAAAGCAGCGGGCAGACAAGCAAGAGGAGGCAATCGTTCGTCAGTGACGCAACAGTTCGACCAGCAGTTATCGACCGTTGTGGGTGGGAGGATAGATGGCTGTTAGGAGGGAGGGGACGGGGGTGGGGTTTGAGAAGGGTCGATCTGAGAGCGTGGCGCAGAGTTGCATGGAATGGTAGCGCTGGCGTCCTGTTGTTGCCGTTTTGTTGCCAGGTTTGGAGTGTTCTGGCGCCACACTACGCGGAACATGACCAGCTCTCTCAGACGTTCAGGATAGGTTCGGCAGTGATGTGGTTGTCCTATCCTTCCCTTTGTCTTTTTGCTGCCCCCCCCCCCTAACTTCCTCTCCATTCAGCTTTTTCAGTCGTTCAGAATGAGTTGGGCAGTGATGTTCTTTTCCTACCCCCTCCTGTGTCCTCTTGCTACCCCCTTCCCCCACGTCTCCCACCTAGCACCCTCAGACTTTCATTCTACTAACCTCTCCTTTCCCTTTTGCTTCCCACAAATCGCCTTCCTCTTGAAACTCCTCTCCCGGCACCTTACTCCATTCTCAATTTCTTATTTCTTTTACCATCAGGGCCTTGTTTCGTGACACGCGACCTTTGGGGCAGACTATCCCTTTTGGCCATTTTAGACGTTTTCTGGCATGAATTAGGTATCAAATTCAAGCCAACAGGAACCACACATACTTTTGAAAATGTTACACATTACGTTGGGATCGTAAGGCGCTCGTGAACTAGTTAACCCATCTTCGCCTTTTGTCATATCGACGCAACTGTTGCAGCATGCATGAGATCTTTGAGAAAAAGGATGTGGATTAACACAAATTCTGAGCATATAATAGACTAATTTTACATTGTAGTACACACGTCAGTAGTATTGGTCTCTCTGTAAATGGCATGAACCCAAGGTAACACTGTAAATACCAACTGGTAAAGAAAGGGTATGGCTACCAATGACGCGCGTCTTTGAAGAACATGCTAAATTCTGAACATACAAAGGGAGTTCGTGATGGTGCGGGCTACTCTGTAGCCCCTTAGATTTAATTATATCATTGATTGTAATAGTACATCCTTCATGTGAGCGAGTTTCAATTTGTGGTTAAGTTGAAGACTAACAATATTATTACTGCCCTCTGCAATGCTGACCAGACACGGGACATTGTCTTCTGCTACTTTCGATCATTGTTTTTGTTATCCAAAATTCCAACCAAGACATCTCATGTAGACTTCACCTTCACCACCCTTGCCCAACCCCACCCACCACAAGGCTTTTTATTATTCTCTAAGCCTTACTTAGCTAGCTATTTCTGGATCTCTAGCTAATGGTACATTCTGTGCACGTGAAACCCTACTGAGATGTCGGTCGTGTTAGTAAGCTGCCGTACGCTGCACTGTCTTTAATCATTGTTTTAGTGTATTTCAAGATCGAAGTTGCGCTCGGAGTACGACACTTAAGTTATCATTGTAAGGGTACGCTGCATTGTCTTAAATCTTATTTTTTTATGGTTTTAAAGATCATTGTTCGGATTACAAAGCCCAACTCAGAGATACATAAATTAGCTAAACTGAGTAGCATTTCCTTGGCACATCTCCGCGCCCGACCTGGAGATTACCTGCGCACTAGCTGTTACCATAAATCAAGTTCTTGTACACGTTTCGCACGCCAGTGACTAAACCACCAACACTGCCACCAAGCAACATTTAAACTCCTCATCAGCACAGAGATGAACAGAGGTCCCACAAGCAATTCCAGCCCCAATCCCTTCAGATTCAGACCAGCCAAGCCAGACCAGCAATCAACACAGAGGACCAACAGATGTCCACAGCTTAGCCTGGCTTTCTGATCGCTGCTCCCTTCAATTCCCCCAAGGCTTCAGAACGGTAGTTTGAACAGAAACACTCATTTTTCAACCCTTGTTGACCACTAGGGAGTCCACTGGTGACGTCCAGATAAACACATTTCGGCTTCGGGCTTAAATGTTGTTATGACAAGCAAACAAATATTATTCGTGTTTTGATTTGTTCTCGGCTGGCTCGATACCAATTCAGAACAAAATAATAAGGTCAGTGCCCGGATTTGAACAGTTGGTATCCCGATATTCCTGCAGCAACGCCTACGGCGACAATGTTATGGTTGGAGGGTGTGAACAATCGTAAAGAATTTCTAATTAGAACTCACATTTGTACTGAGAGCTCACCTGGTAGATTTATAACTATGTTTGGTACGGTTTGACAATGTAGCCAAGTAAAACAATACAGAATGCAGAATACCTAAAAGTACCAAATGTTGTCAAGGAAAAAGAAGAACACAACAAACTACGGTTATTCTCACGCATGAATTATCCTGGAGAGAACTTAAAATAATTGTTCTCCAAGATCACAGCAAATGAGAAAGTAAGAAAGAAAAGCAGAAATAAAAAAAGAAAGAAAGACAG